>NC_081181.1:101723398-101958749 GCF_029867415.1 Vicia villosa | reverse complement strand
CGCCAATTACTGTAACACCCTTCTAAAAACCCCCGCGGCAAAATACAATAATAAAGATCAGAGTAATTATACAACAAGGATGTTACAATTAATAAAATAAATAAAACTCCAAGTCATTTGTCATGCTTTATTAGGAATAATCCAAAAATATCAAAACATATGTTCAGCACAGCGGAAACTCATTTTAACAATGTTAAGAAACATATCTAAATAAATCAACAATACATAATCCATAACCAATAATGACAACGATGTATATCAAGTAACTCTAAGACTATCGACCCCCAGTGTTACAAGATCAGAGCATGACCGGCACGACTCCACATAACCGGATAAACTCTACGAGTCATCCTCACCGATCGCTTAAACCGCTACTTCAATCTGAAATCATCAAAGTAAGTGTGAGACTACATCATAATTAAATAGCATTATAAATTATCAGATATAGAATTTCAAAAGCAATTATCCACCCTACATAGCATATTCAGATTTATCAATTCATACCAATCACAAGCACAATTCAAAAGTATGCATCAATAGCACCACACAATCATAACACCGGATTTCATCCTGACATGTCACAATTTATACAAAGACCATGCAGACTCTTATGCATGTGGTACCAAAATTCGTGAATCACATTCACAGGACTTCTCTCTTTGATACTGCCCTTTAGTCGCTCACACCCCACATGGGCACACGACTACTGCCTCATCGCTCACACCCCACATGGGCACACGATGATTGCCTGCTAATCTCCGCACAATGGGAATTAGCCTTCCAATGCAAATGATTTATGAATGAATGCACACATGTCACATACTTATATCATCATCAACCCGATGCTTAACATCGCTTTATCACATCTTACCAACAACGTCACAACAAGTATGTACATGTATAAGCATCATTCAAAACAAATCAATCATCATCATCCATCAAAACGCATGATAAAACATTTACCATGAATAACATCCATCTGCATCATCATTCATCAAAACACATAATAACCATATTTACCACGAACAACATCCATTTGCATAACAAGCAGAAGAAATCACATTATAACAGCACACATCATTGCACATATTCAATTATGCAAACAACAATTCATTGTACCTCATCAACTATGCAAAACAAGAATAAACCACATTTGAAGAAAACGATACTTTTCAAAATAAAGTCAAGTTATTATTGTTTTCTTTATTTCATATGGTAAAGCATTCAATTTAAGGAACAACGTCCAAAACGGCATAAAAAACGGACTTACGGTTTGAAAATTAGAAGCTTTTAAAGTTAGAACAGTTTTCAAAACGTGCTGCTGGAATTTGTACTGGAACCCGGTTCGTCCCACATGGGAACCGGTTCCTGGACCCAACAATGTCATTTTTAACGTTTAAAAACACTGGAACCCGGTTCCTCCCACATGGGAACCGGTTCCCACGGACCCAGTAGCTGAAAAACATGATTTTTAAGGCTTTTATGCATCCCAAACACATACCAACTTATATCATTACGAAATTGATCATCAATAACATCAAAATCCTCCAAATACATGATTCTAATGCACAAACCACATACCATAACATCATGTAACAATACTACATCATCAATTGCAGTCAATTCATCAAATCATACATGTCAGTGTTGGTATTTCACAAAACCTAACATCCCAAATAGAGATTCTAATCCCTTAATTCAATCCTAACATCATCAAAATTATAATACTATATAATTAGAGTAATCACCCCTTACCTGGAATTAGGTTCTTGATTCTCTTTGAGCTTTGGGGTTTTCCTCATCCTTGCTCCTCTTCTCTTCTCACGATGAATGCTTCTCCCAATTCTGTCTCTATTCCTCTTTCACGTGTTCTTCCTTTTTCTCCCCAATTGGTTCTTTTCTTATTTTATGAAAATAAAATAAAAATGAATATAACTTAGTAAAAGGCCTAACCAATTAACACCCCTCTTTTACTAACATCACACCACAAGCCCAATAGCTCTTATTCCATCATTCTCCAATTAAATTCAAATAAAATACTAAAATTTCAATTATTTAATTTAAATCCAAATCAATTGATAAACTGAAATTATGGGGTGTTACAACTCTCCCCCACTAAAAGAGTTTTTGTCCTCGAAAACATACCCCAAGTGAAAAGTTTCGGATAAGAGTCCTTCCTCTGACTCTCCCGTTCTTAGTCAACACTTTCTTAGTCGAACCTCAAAAATTCATTTGACATAATCAACATAAGCATGCCTCATGCATTCAATCTCAGCTCTTACTCCGCATTTGACCATCCCAAGGTATGCCACTCGCTATATCTCCAAAGGTTAACGACAATGGAGCGTCAAGGTGCGACTCATACAATACGCCCAATAAATGAGTAATATAATTACACAACCATGGTATGACCACCCCCGATCAACACTGCAGGAAGCATTCCATCTACCGAACGTACCAACCTTAGACACACTTTTCCATCTGAGCGATGAAATAACACTTACACTTTTCACCAACTGCTTCCTTCAAGAGCTCGATAATAACATTCTTATACCATTGAATTTCAACTACCCGACTCCTCTCATGTCATACTAGTAATTATCCAACACGTTAGATTCTGCTTTTGCTACACTATTTTGATTACTCATTACAATCGTCATTACCAATTAGATTTCTCAGTTTTATCCAATTCCAACTCTCTTTACTCATTCGTTCCAGAATCCTTCTTTATCATACATGGTACTAATCTACCATTTAGCAACACTTACTCGCACTCAAAAACAAAGTCCTGATTTACTTCCTCTATTTAAACATTCCAACCATCAGAATGAGTACACACAAGTAATTATAATCACACTCATCAGCCTTAATATACCACTGCTTACAAAATAGCTCAAACCGAGTCTCGTTCTTCTCTAAGAATTAAATCAACTTCGTTCTTCATAGAGTATAATTCCTCATTATATCTGGAAATCTACAATAATACCTTACAACAGTACAAAATTATTATAGCATCATATAGTATACACTCATCGCCTTAACTTCGCTGAATACATACTCGTTAACTAAGTGCATCCACAATAACATACTCATCATCTCGGCAATTATTCAAAAGAGTTCTAATTCCCTAGCACGACATCCTTGCATCCACTAGATTCTAAATCTATCATATAGATCAATTCATGTTCTCTACGTAGGCTCCCGGCATATTAATTCCTCACTTCCCACGAGTAGAACTCGCACACTACTCCGCATCACACTTTCGCTGCGCGATTCTGATTAACTGTCTTAAGTCATCGTCCAATATATTGCACTCTTTCATATTCACTTCTTCATAAAATCACACAACATGGTGAGTGATTATTCTCACGGCTTAGTATCCATCATATCCTAAACCATTAAGGTAACAAACAAGCTCATCTTATCTATATGATCCCGTCTACTATCAACAAGAGATTAAGGGTGATCAAGTCCTCAATTTGTCAATAGATAGCCGACAACCATTTTTAAGCATAAACCGTCGTTACTACATAATAGTGTCCTTTTTTGAGTTTGCACTCAAACTCTTTAACATCGTCATAGTCCAATAGTTCACTCTGAGTCTTTACAACTCGCACACTTCCCTCTCATTAGATCTTGTCAGTGAGATACCAACATCCAAACATTTTACATAATCTGCTTCATGGTCACTTAGCATCACACACCTGTTAAGTACTTCCAACTTCATAATCACTAATATACTCGTACCTTTCTATTTATCTATTCCAAATCAAAATCCTCATCTTAGCAAAAGGCCGCGACAACATTCATACTCCTGGTTTCACTCTAAATCCCAAGACATCTTTTGCGTCCAAGTATCAATCCACTCGGAATCTCAACAATTCTTCCTCACACCAATATGTGTAAGAAATCCTTTACAATTCTTCTTCTATACATGTCGTTGCTTTGGCATCATAAATACGACTTCAACCGTACTAAAACTTATTTCACCTTTTTTACTAATTCAGTCCTCACTAAAATCCATCGGTACTCAAATCATCTTTATTACCGAACGTCTCATCAACTTATTCCTCAACAACATATTCTACTTAATTTTGTTTCAAAAAATCATGGTAGTAGGCATTCCTATTCAACAAGTTTTGCGCTTCCTTAACCGACTTCAGAATATCTCCTCATAGGATCAAAAGTTATGGGTTTTTAAAGTAAAAACAATTCTCCAAAAACAAACAGTAGAACCCGGTTCCTCCCACACAGGAACCGGTTCCTGGCTGCTTCCCACAACTCGTCTCTGATTTTTACTATGGGGAACCGGGTTGTCTCTATTTGGGAACCGGTTCCCAACAACCCAATATTCCCACGCCTCTGTTTTTATAATGGGAACACATTTCAAACAAGTTTTAAACATCAAATAACAACATATATCATGGTTATTAAGTCAGCTTCGCAATGCCCCAAACGACACTTAAATCAGACACTCGGATCTCAAGATATGAATTTTCCAATCGTTGTCCGAAATTGCAACACTGACGCCATGCAGCGACACCTCAGATGATATTTCCAAAACTCTTCAAATGGTACACTTAATTCCTAAAATTTATTCTCAACAAACCTTTTAATTATTCCTTCAATCCGTTCAACTCTGACACTGACATCCCGTGCCGTACCAACAAACAAGTCTAGTTATAAGAGCAAGCGTAACCGCAACTTCACCTCTTTCCAACATCATCCGGTCACAATTAAATATGTTACAGCTGCTGCAACCATTTTTATAACAAAGTTCATCTCTTTAGCTTTCCGACGCTTCAAACGGAACTCAAATCGGATGTCCAGAACTCCAGTTATGAATTTTCGAAGTTCTGCAACTATTCAGCAATTTTCCAGCGTTTTGCTTACGAAAATTTCACTCCAAAACTCATTCTCTTCAACTCGATCATATTCCAAACAGCCCCTTATCATATCTCTTCACTTCCAAATATTCTTATAACTTGAGCAACACATCACATTTCCGAAGTGCGATTTCTGAAACATTACGACAACAATCCTCTTTGCAAACTTGCAACTGAACCTCTTCTGAGACGCAAGGCTACTCAACTGTCAACTTCGCAGCCCATCAGTAGAGCTGATACATTACAACTTCTTAATATCCCTCTCTTACAAATAATCATCAATTACCTCTAATCATTTTCCTTCCAGATGTTCCAACTTAACTACCAGTCAAGTCCTAATTTCAAGTCACCTTCGATTCGAAAAACAACAACTCCAACAACGCTTGCACGGTTGCCAACAACAGCCTACTGAATCAATCGTCTTACAACTGAAACACAACCAAGAAGCGAAGCTTCTCCCCCACTTGTATCAAACCAACTTCCGCAACAAACAACCAAGTACCGACAGTGATTCACTCACATGTCGCGTACCAAGGGATAATATGCCGACAGTATTCAACTTTCGTGCAACTCAACTGACTCTACAATTGGCCGGACGGACCGACCTGCTCTTATACCACTATTGTAACACCCTTCTAAAAACCCCCGCGGAAAATACAATAATAAAGATCAGAGTAATTATACAACAAGGATGTTACAATTAATAAAATAAATAAAACTCCAAGTCATTTGTCATGCTTTATTAGAAATAATCCAAAAATATCAAAACATATGTTCAGCACAGCGGAAACTCATTTTAACAATGTTAAGAAACATATCTAAATAAATCAACAATACATAATCCATAACCAATAATGACAACGATGTATATCAAGTAACTCTAAGACTATCGACCCCCAGTGTTACAAGATCAGAGCATGACCGACACAACTCCACATAACCGGATAAACTCTACGAGTCATCCTCACCGATCGCTTAAACCGCTACTTCAATCTGAAATCATCAAAGTAAGGGTGAGACTACATCATAATTAAATAGCATTATAAATTATCATGTGAGATATTGGATCGAACTCTAGTATTGTCGAAGGGTAGCTTCTTGGTTCGACAGTTCGACAGAGTTAAGCATGAAGTCGAAGGATTGTTCACATGCTGGTGTCGAAGTGTGCATGTTGTAGTCGAAGATGGGTCTAGCATGCAGATGTCGAAGATGCTAGGGTTGTTAGCATGTTAAATTAGGTTTTAGTGTTTAAACCCTAATTTGTTAAGTTAGCTTGTTTATTAAGTTGGCTTGTGTAATGGGCCTTGCTGAAAAAGCCCATTAGTTAGTATGTTAGGTTTTATTATAAATAGCATACTAGTCTCTCATCATTGCTAAGCTGCAAATCCTAATTTGGGGTGAGAGAGGTTATTTGTTATTCTTTTAAACTTGTAATCTTGTTTTAAGAGAAAGTAAAAGAATAGCAGTTATAACCAATCTTGTGTTCCTCTTCTTCCTTGTCCTTTATTCTTCCTTGTTTTATACTTTGTTCTTGGCATTGAATTCACAACAAATTGGTGCGGTGAGCGTGGAGAAGATGCCTTCAACAAAGTATGAGATTGAAAAGTTCACCGGAGTGAACGATTTCGGTCTGTGGCGCTTGAAGATGAAAGCCCTACTGGTTCAGCAGGGTTGTTTGGAAGCGTTGAAGGGAGAGGCAGCCATGAATGCAAAATTGACGGCAGCGGAGAAGACGAATATGATCGAGAAAGCACACAGCGCAATTTTGTTGAGCCTTGGTGATAAGGTTCTCCGGCAGGTATCAGAGGAGACGACGGCATCAGGGTTATGGGTGAAACTTGAAAGTTTGTATATGACCAAATCGCTGGTAAATCGACTCTACCTGAAGCAAGCTTTGTATTCATTCAAGATGATTGAAGACAAAGTATTGGCTGAGCAGTTGGATATGTTCAACAAGCTGATTCTTGATCTTGAAAATATTGATGTGAAGATCGATGATGAAGATCAAGCGCTGTTACTATTGTGTTCTTTGCCTCGATCACATGCTCACTTCAAAGAAACTCTCTTGTATGGAAGGGAGTCCTTGACGTTTGAAGAAGTTCAATCAGCCTTGTACTCTAAGGACTTGAATGAACGAAAGGAGCATAAACCTTCGACTGTTGGCGAAGGTTTGGCCGTTAAAGGAAAACTCTTACGAAAGGATGGTAAGTTCGACAAGAAGAAAGGCAAAAGCCAGTCGAAGACTTACAGTGGCGAAGCATCTGGCATTCGATGCTACCATTGTAAGAAGGAGGGTCACACAAGAAAGGTGTGCCCTGAACGCTTGAAATATCATGGAGGTAAGGATAATGGCAATGCTGCCATTGTTCAAGATGATTTCGAATCATCTGATGTTCTTGTGGTTTCAAGCAGTGACTCTAAGAAGGAGTGGATTATGGATTCAGGTTGCACTTGGCACATGACTCCAAACAAAGACTTGTTCGAGGAATTATGTGATCAAGATGGTGGATCAGTATTGCTGGGAAACAACAAGGCTTGCAAGATTGCAGGTGTTGGATCTGTGAGATTCAAGCTCCATGATGAGTCAATAAGGTTGTTGACTGAAGTCAGGTATGTTCCTGATTTGAAGAGAAATCTGCTTTCTCTTGGTGAATTCGACAAGAAAGGATGTGTTTTCCAAGGAGAGAAAAGTATCCTAAGAGTCATGAAGGGTTCGAAGGAAGTCTTGAGAGGCGTGAAGAAACAAGGCTTGTGTACCCTTGAGGCTGAAGTTGTAAGTCGTTCGACAAATGTTGCATCCACGAAACCTTTGTCGAAAACAGAAATCTGGCACATTAGATTGGGCCATGTCAGTGAAAGGGGTCTGGTCGAATTAGGGAAACAAAATCTGCTTGGTGGAGACAAAGTCGAAAAGCTGAAGTTTTGTGAACCCTGTGTAATTGGAAAATCTTGCAGAGTGAAGTTCAACAAAGGCAAACAAAGAACACATGGATCCCTTGATTACATCCATGCTGATCTTTGGGGGCCTGCAAGGTGTCCATTACATTCAGGAGCAAGGTATTTTCTATCCATAGTAGATGATTATTCCAGAAAATTATGGGTATTCATCCAGAAGACTAAGGATGAAACTTTTGAGAATTTCAAAAGTTGGAAGACTCTGGTTGAAAATCAGACTGGCAGAAAGGTCAAGAGGTTGAGAACCGACAATGGCCTTGAATTTTGCAATGAGGCATTCGACAGTTTTTGTGCTGCCTCTGGTATTGCAAGGCATAGAACTACTGCAGGTACTCCACAGCAAAATGGTTTGGCTGAAAGGTTTAATCGAACTATTTTGGAGAGAGTCAGATGCATGTTGACTAGTGTGGGGTTAACAAAGGTGTTCTGGGCTGAGGCTGTTTCGACAGCAACATATCTGATAAACAGATGTCCTTCGACAGCGGTAGATATGAAGACACCTGAAGAAGTTTGGTCGGGACATCCACCAGATCTCGACAAACTGAGAGTATTTGGCTGCGTAGCCTATGCTCACATTAGGCAAGACAAGGTCGAACCTAGAGCTCTGAAATGCATGTTCATGGGATACCCTGAAGGAGTCAAAGCTTATAGGCTATGGTGCCTAGAGCCAGGTCACAGGAGGTGTATCACCAGTCGAGATGTAGTTTTCAATGAAGCTGAAATGGCTTTTAAGAAAACTGATGATGTTGGTCGAAGTACAGAAAAATCTGACGAAGAGCTGGAACAGGTAGAGATTCCTGTTGAGGTGGAGCATGTTGATGCTGAATTGCATATCCCAGATGAAGTCGAAGAAGAAGCAGAAGATGCTGAAGTTGAGGAAACTGACGATGACTACCTATTGTCGAGAGATAGGTCGAGAAGAGTCATCAAGCCACCTCAGAGACTTGGATATGCAGATCTTATAGCTTATGCCTTAATCTCTGCAAGTGAGCTTCTAGACGAAGAACCTAGAGACTATAAGGAAGTTATGAGGAGTCGAAATAAGACTGAATGGCTGAAGGCCATGGATGATGAGATAAAATCTCTTCATGATAATCATACCTGGGAACTGATCAAGAAACCTGCTGGGGCAAGGTTAGTCAGCTGTAAATGGATTTTCAAAGTTAAGGAAGGAATTGAAGGAGTGACGTCGAAAAGATACAAGGCAAGGTTAGTTGCAAGGGGTTTCACTCAGAAAGAAGGTGTCGACTTCAATGATGTGTTTTCTCCTGTTGTGAAGCATAGGTCCATTCGAATGTTGCTTGCCATGGTGGCACAGTTCGATCTTGAACTGGAACAGATGGATGTGAAGACTGCGTTCTTGTATGGTGATTTAGATGAAACGATCCTGACGAGGCAACCTGAAGGGTATGTCGAAAAGGGGAAGGAAGATTATGTGTGCAAGTTAAAGAGATCTTTGTATGGGCTGAAACAATCTCCTCGACAGTGGAATAGGAGATTCGACAAGTTCATGGCACGCATAAGTTTCATTAGAAGTCAGTTCGACCACTGCGTTTACTTCAGATTTCGATCTGGTAATTCATTTGTTATTTTGTTGCTTTATGTGGATGATATTCTCATAGCAAGCAACAATGTTGAAGATGTGACGAGGGTGAAGGCTAAACTCAATAAGGAGTTCGATATGAAGGATCTGGGAGCTGCTTCCAGGATTCTTGGAATTGACATTCGAAGAGATAGAAAGAAGTCGAAGTTATGCTTATCTCAAAAGGCATATCTACGGAAGATTCTTGAAAAGTTTGGTATGTCAAATTCGAAGCCAGTTGTGACTCCAACAAACCCTCAATTCAAGCTGAGTATTGATCAGTGTCCCAGTACTGATGTCGAAAGAGCCTATATGAATAACATTCCGTATGCTAATATAATTGGTTATTTGATGTATGCTATGGTTTGTACTAGACCCGACATAGCTTACGCAGTCAGTCTTGTAAGCAGGTACATGGCGAATCCTGGAAAGGCTCACTGGCAAGCATTGAAGTGGATTTTAAGGTACATAAATGGGTCTCTGAATAGAGTCCTAATTTATGGTGGAGCCTTGGGTGAAGATAGTAAAGCAGTAATAGAAGGATATGTCGACTCTGATTATGCAGGTTGTATGGATTCCAGAAAATCTATTTCTGGATATGTTTTCACTATGTTTGGCACTGCAATTAGTTGGAAAGCAACACTTCAGAAGGTTGTTGCTCTATCAACCACTGAAGCGGAGTATATTGCCCTAACTGAAGCTGTGAAAGAAGCATTGTGGCTTGAAGGTTTTGCGAAGGAGCTGAAACTTCAAGGTCGAGGTATCACTGTTAAATGTGATAGTCAAAGTGCAATACACCTGTCGAAGAATTCAGCCTATCATGAGCGAACTAAGCACATTGATGTGAGGCTGCATTTCGTCAGAGGAGTAATCGAGCGTGGAGAAGTCCAAGTGCTGAAGGTTTCGACTGAAGACAATGCTGCTGATATGATCACCAAGACATTGCCGAGTTGCAAGTTTTTCCACTGTATGCAGTTGATAAAGCTGCATGAAGAAAGCTAGTTTGTTCCTTGACGTTGTAGAGTTAGGTCCAAGGTGGAGATTTGTAAGATATTGGATCGAACTCTAGTATTGTCGAAGGGTAGCTTCTTGGTTCGACAGTTCGAAAGAGTTAAGCATGAAGTCGAAGGATTGTTCACATGCTGGTGTCGAAGTGTGCATGCTGTAGTCGAAGATGGGTCTAGCATGCAGATGTCGAAGATGCTAGGGTTGTTAGCATGTTAAATTAGGTTTTAGTGTTTAAACCCTAATTTGTTAAGTTAGCTTGTTTATTAAGTTGGCTTGTGTAATGGGCCTTGCTGAAAAAGCCCATTAGTTAGTATGTTAGGTTTTATTATAAATAGCATACTAGTCTCTCATCATTGCTAAGCTGCAAATCCTAATTTGGGGTGAGAGAGGTTATTTGTTATTCTTGTAAACTTGTAATCTTGTTTTAAGAGAAAGTAAAAGAATAGCAGTTATAACCAATCTTGTGTTCCTCTTCTTCCTTGTCCTTTATTCTTCCTTGTTTTATACTTTGTTCTTGGCAATGAATTCACAACATATCAGATATAGAATTTCATAAGCAATTATCCACCCTACATAGCATATTCAGATTTATCAATTCATACCAATCACAAGCACAATTCAAAAGTATGCATCAATAACACCACACAATCATAACACCGGATTTCATCCTGACATGTCACAATTTATAAAAAGACCATGCAGACTCTTATGCATGTGGTACCAAAATTCGTGAATCACATTCACAGGACTTCTCTCTTTGATACTGCCCTTTAGTCGCTCACACCCCACATGGGCACACGACTACTTCCTCATCGCTCACACCCCACATGGGCACACGATGACTGCCTGCTAATCTCCGTACAATGGGAATTAGCCTTCCAATGCAAATGATTTATGAATGAATGCACACATGTCACATACTTATATCATCATCAACCCGATGCTTAACATCGCTTTATCACATCTTACCAACAACGTCACAACAAGTATGTACATGTATAAGCATCATTCAAAACAAATCAATCATCATCATCCATCAAAACGCATGATAAAACATTTACCATGAATAACATCCATCTGCATCATCATTCATCAAAACACATAATAACCATATTTACCACGAACAACATCCATTTGCATAACAAGCAGAAGCAATCACATTATAACAGCACACATCATTGCACATATTCAATTATGCAAACAACAATTCATTGTACCTCATCAACTATGCAAAACAAGAATAAACCACATTTGAAGAAAACAATACTTTTCAAAATAAAGTCAAGTTATTATTGTTTTCTTTATTTCATATGGTAAAGCATTCAATTTAAGGAACAACGTCCAAAACGGAATAAAAAACGGACTTACGGTTTGAAAATTAGAAGCTTTTAAAGTTAGAACAGTTTTCAAAACGTGCTGCTGGAATTTATACTGGAACCCGGTTCGTCCCACATGGGAACCGGTTCCTGGACCCAACAATGTCATTTTTAACGTTTAAAAACACAGGAACCCGGTTCCTCCCACATGGGAACCGGTTCCCACGGACCCAGTAGCTGAAAAACATGATTTTTAAGGCTTTTATGCATCCCAAACACATACCAACTTATATCATTACGAAATTGACCATCAATAACATCAAAATCCTCCAAATACATGATTCTAATGCACAAACCACATACCATAACATCATGTAACAATACTACATCATCAATTGCAGTCAATTCATCAAATCATACATGTCAGTGTTGGTATTTCACAAAACCTAACATCCCAAATAGAGATTCTAATCCCTTAATTCAATCCTAACATCATCAAAATTATAATACTATATAATTAGAGTAATCACCCCTTACCTGGAATTAGGTTCTTGATTCTCTTTGAGCTTTGGGGTTTTCCTCCTCCTTGCTCCTCTTCTCTTCTCACGATGAATGTTTCTCCCAATTCTGTCTCTATTCCTCTTTCACGTGTTCTTCCTTTTTCCCCCCAATTGGTTCTTTTCTTATTTTATGAAAATAAAATAAAAATGAATATAACTTAGTAAAAGGCCTAACCAATTAACACCCCTCTTTTACTAACATCACACCACAAGCCCAATAGCTCTTATTCCATCATTCTCCAATTAAATTCAAATAAAATACTAAAATTTCAATTATTTAATTTAAATCCAAATCAATTGATAAACTGAAATTATGGGGTGTTACAACTCTCCCCCACTAAAAGAGTTTTTGTCCTCGAAAACATACCCCAAGTGAAAAGTTTCGGATAAGAGTCCTTCCTCTGACTCTCCCGTTCTTAGTCAACACTTTCTTAGTCGAACCTCAAAAATTCATTTGACATAATCAACATAAGCATGCCTCATGCATTCAATCTCAGCTCTTACGCCGCATTTGACCATCCCAAGGTATGCCACTCGCTATATCTCCAAAGGTTAACGACAATGGAGTGTCAAGGTGCGACTCATACAATACGCCCAATAACTGAGTAATATAATTACACAACCATGGTATGACCACCCCCGATCAACACTGCAGGAAGCATTCCATCTACCGAACGTACCAACCTTAGACACACTTTTCCATCTGAGCGATGAAATAACACTTACACTTTTCACCAACTGCTTCCTTCAAGAGCTCGATAATAACATTCTTATACCATTGAATTTCAACTACCCGACTCCTCTCATGTCATACTAGTAATTATCCAACACGTTAGATTCTGCTTTTGCTACACTATTTTGATTACTCATTACAATCGTCATTACCAATTAGATTTCTCAGTTTTATCCAATTCCAACTCTCTTTACTCATTCGTTCCAGAATCCTTCTTTATCATACATGGTACTAATCTACCATTTAGCAACACTTACTCGCACTCAAAAACAAAGTCCTGATTTACTTCCTCTATTTAAACATTCCAACCATCAGAATGAGTACACACAAGTAATTATAATCACACTCATCAGCCTTAATATACCACTGCTTACAAAATAGCTCAAACCGAGTCTCGTTCTTCTCTAAGAATTAAATCAACTTCGTTCTTCATGGAGTATAATTCCTCATTATATCTGGAAATCTACAATAATACCTTACAACAGTACAAAATTATTATAGCATCATATAGTATACACTCATCGCCTTAACTTCGTTGAATACATACTCGTTAACTAAGTGCATCCACAATAACATACTCATCATCTCGGCAATTATTCAAAAGAGTTCTAATTCCCTAGCACGACATCCTTGCATCCACTAGATTCTAAATCTATCATATAGATCAATTCATGTTCTCTACGTAGGCTCCCGGCATATTAATTCCTCACTTTCCACGAGTAGAACTCGCACACTACTCCGCATCACACTTTCGCTGCGCGATTCTGATTACCCGTCTTAAGTCACCGTCCAATATATTGCACTCTTTCATATTCACTTCTTCATAAAATCACACAACATGGTGAGTGATTATTCTCACGGCTTAGTATCCATCATATCCTAAACCATTAAGGTAACAAACAAGCTCATCTTATCTATATGATCCCGTCTACTATCAACAAGAGATTAAGGGTGATCAAGTCCTCAATTTGTCAATAGATAGCCGACAACCATATTTAAGCATAAACCGTCGTTACTACATAATAGTGTCCTTTTCCGAGTTTGCACTCAAACTCTTTAACATCGTCATAGTCCAATAGTTCACTCTGAGTCTTTACAACTCGCACACTTCCCTCTCATTGGATCTTGTCAGTGAGATACCAACATCCAAACATTTTACATAATCTGCTTCATGCTCACTTAGCATCACACACCTGTTAAGTACTTCCAACTTCATAATCACTAATATACTGGTACCTTTCTATTTATCTATTCCAAATCAAAATCCTCATCTTAGCAAAAGGCCGCGACAACATTCATACTCCTGGTTTCACTCTAAATCCCAAGACATCTTTTGCGTCCAAGTGTCATTCCACTCGGAATCTCAACAATTCTTCCTCACACCAATATGTGTAAGAAATCCTCTACAATTCTTCTTCTATACATGTCGTTGCTTTGGCATCATTAATATGACTTCAACCGTACTAAAACTTATTTCACCTTTTCTACTAATTCACTCCTCACTAAAATCCATCGGTACTCAAATCATCTTTATTACCGAACGTCTCATCAACTTATTCCTCAACAACATATTCTACTTAATTTTGTTTCAAACAATCATGGTAGTAGGCATTCCTATTCAACAAGTTTTGCGCTTCCTTAACCGACTTCAGAATATCTCCTCATAGGATCAAAAGTTATGGGTTTTTAAAGTAAAAACAATCCTCCAAAAACACACAGTAGAACCCGGTTCCTCCCACACAAGAACCGATTCCTGGCTGCTTCCCACAACTCATCTCTGATTTTTACTATGGGGAACCGGGTTGTCTCTATTTGGGAACCGGTTCCCAACAACCCAATATTCCCACGCATCTGTTTTTATCAACTCTGTTATTTTAGTGCCACTAAAATATCTCTATCATTTTATTACCATTCTAGTAGGCATATATATATATATATATAAATCTAAAACTACTAATTAATATATTATTAATATACTAACTATTGTTATTATTATTATACTTATTATTATAATTACTCATGCCAAAAGAATAATTATATATATAATGTACATGAACCTGTAAAGTGATGAAATTAACAACCAAACGAAACAAAAAAAAACAATTAAACACAATAAGTGTGCCCCTCGGCACCACCCTTCCACCAATAGTGACGTTCGACACAACATCTGTGCCCCTGGCACGATGTGATTTCTCCAAGCACGCTTCAGCGGTTTTTTTAAAATTTTCAGAATTTCTTGGATTCACAGTTTCTCAAACCCAGACCAACATATAATTATAGCAATATTACAACTATTCCAATATCAATATAGCCAAATTTTCAATACAAATTTATTGACAGAACCAATTTTCCCCGAATCAAATATCACAGAGTCAACAAACAATTTCATGGCATTAATTTATACAATCCCAATCCTACATACTAATCATCATATTCCTGGTTATATAATTCGAACCCCACCATTACCTTGAATTGTCGGTCTCTATATAATTTTCGGTCGAATTCCAATTTGACTTTCCGGTCTGCGATTCCTCTTCCAACGGCTAAGTCTCTAAACCCTTGTTTTTCCTCCTCTTCCAATTCTTCACGTACTGATACCTCCTCCCTCTTATTTTATTATAATAAAACCAATTCTATTACCAAATCAAATATTCTACTAGTCTTATGTCCTTATTGGGCCAACTAAACACACCTCCAAATTTGCTAGTCATCACACCACTACTAAGTCCAACCGAATTAATTAAATGATGTCCAAAATAATAATATTATTTCTAATATTATTTATCCGATTAAGCCAACTAAATACTCAACTATCAATTTAACCGTCCAAGCAACATATTATTCCAATATTATTTTCTACAACTTCGTCAATCCACCAAGTAAATAATACATCATAGAAATAAGCCAATTAATTTTTTAAGGATAATACCGATAAATCTCAACTTCGACGATTTCCAATAATTAATTCCATTAATAATTTAATTAAATTATTAATTAAATTCGGGGCGTTACAACTCCCCCACTTAGGATGTTTTCGTACTCGAAAATTTATCCAATACAACCATCATTAATTTCACTTCCACGTCCAACCTTCCGACATGACAACCAATTAACACATCTAAAATCAACTACACATATGTCGACCATTCTGGTACTTCTTCAACATAATCGTTACTAACTTGTTAACTATTCCAACAATAGCTTGCGACATCAACTTACAAAGTAATAACAACTATCACTCGCTTATACTTGACCATACATGTTCACACCATTGTCTTGACAATCTCATCGATACAACATCCATCTCTTAATCATTACTCATATGTCAACATCTTACGCAAGGCTACTTAAACAACAACCTCATAATCCCTCAACAATGCTGAACATAATAACTTTTTAAATTACATCTTATACCAATCATCCTTGTTACCTTATGATTCGGGAAACACCAAACTTCGATAAGACTTGCACCGTCACCACCAACAGCATACCAACATCCTACAACTGAAACATATCCGAGAAACACAGCTTCTCCCCCACTTGGCTTCAAACTAACTCCTGCAACAAACGATCAGAGAAGCAACACGTAGTGACAGTGTTTCACACACTTATCGCGTACTGAGGAATAAAAAACATTAGACAACACTAGTCGGACGGACCAACCTGCTCTGATACCACTAATGTAACACCCCAAATCTATCCGATAAATTTTACGGAAAATCAGAGTATAAATCTCAAACAAGTTCAATTGAGGTATCGCATATTCGTCATCTCAAAAACATTTACGGCTTACTTGCCTTCATATAGATACATAGCATAGGAATTTAAAACAAAAATCAATTCATTACTAAAAATCACTTTGTTTGAATTCAATAATTAACTCGCAGCGGAATCAACAAACTTCATGAATATTCGAATAACATCGTAGCATCCTTGTACGGTAACTTCAAGTTACAAATTAAACCAAAACCAAATAAAAATTCAGCAATTAAAACAATAATAAGAATAATCGTTTTATCCCCCCGAGTGCTACGTATCAGAGCAAGACACCAACTCGAATAACAACTAAAGACTTCATAAAATTACTTCAAACTCCCACCGCTATCTTGAGGGGTGCAGTTACCGTGCATAAATAAAAATCTATGCACCATACATAGATTATTATGGACCCTTGGATCATTGGATCAAATTCTAGATATCAATTGTTATTACTTAATACTTAATACTCAATACTCACCACTCAATACTCAATACTCCATACTCAATACTGGATTAAAAACATGATCCAATGACTTATGTAGGCTTATGCATGGTGCATAAGTAAAATCCTTATGCATATTAGCCAAAGCCTTATCTTGAGTACCTGTCCATTTCCCATGGTAGGGAAATATCATTCAGAAGGGGTGAGATATCGAAAAATATAAACAAAAGTATGATAATTAATATATAAGACAGGAATCATCACCACTTCTAGACAAAAATTATAATAACAACTAGCAACAGTAGTTATAAAAACAACTTAAGCAACAATCTGTAACAACAATTATAACAACCATCAGCAACAATAATTATCACAATGATTACAATAATTATTTCGCAACTCGAACCAACACAACTTATATCAACAACAACTCATAACAACATTAACTTCACAACGACTCAAAATGCGACACAACTATGCAAATGTATGTGGTATCCAGGGCTTCAGCCCCCATCGCCAATTTCCAGTTAAACTGAGGCATCAAGGCATAAACTTTCGTCACTAATTTTCCAATCCAGGCCATCGCCAAAAATGCATATGTATATGAATGCAACAGACACATACAACAACAACATCATTGTTACAAAAGGCATAAGCCTACATTGTCGCTATATCAATAATTAGAGGTATTCCTCGTCACTGAAACAAACATCCTACAACTTCGCATATAACAACAACAATATATTTGGCAACAACAAAATCAAAAACAAGTATTCAAAACAACGTGTTCATTAACAACGCATCCACGATACATTTCCATAACCCAGAACAATCCAAATGCACCTGCAAATAAATTTATTCGACAAAATCATAACAAAACAAACCAACCAAAAATACCTACCAATATACACGACCGACTCCGGCAATTTTTAATTAATTTCGGTTAACTAATTATACCACTTAAATTTACTAATTCGGCTATTTAGTATCAACTCTGTTATTTTACTGCCACTAAAATATCTTTATCATTTTATTACCATTCTACTAGGCATATATACATATATATACTAACTTTATTAGCTTATTCAATATATATATATATATATATATATATATATATATATATATATATATATATATATAATGTACATGAACCAATAAAGTGATAAAACTAACAATCAAACGAAACAAAAAAACAATTAAATACAAGAAGTGTGCCCCTCGGCACCACCCTTCCACCAATAGTGACGTTCGGCACAACACCTGTGTCCCTCGAAACAGTGTGTTTTCTCCAAGCAGGCTTCAGCGGTTTCTTTAATATTTCTAGAATTTCTTCGATTCATAGTTTCTCAAACCCAGATCAACATATAATTATAGCAATATTACAACTATTCCAATATCAGTGTAGCCAAATTTTCAATACAAATTTATTGACATAACCAATTTTCACCGAATCAAATATCACAGAGTCAACAAAAAATTCCATGCCATTAATTTATACAATCCCAATCCTACATACTAATCATCATATTCCCGGTTATATAATTTGAACCCCACCCTTACCTTGGATTGACGGTCTCTCTATAATTTTTGGTCGAATTCCGATTTGGCTTTCCGGTCTGCGATTCCTCTTCCGACGGCTAAATCTCCAAACCCTTGTTTTTCCTCCTCTTCCAATTCTTCACATACTGATACTTCCTTCCTCTTATTTTATTATAATAAAACCAATTCTATTACCAAATCAAATATTTTACTAGTCTTATGTCCTTATTGGGCCAACTAAACACACCTCCAAATTTGCTAGTTATCACACCACTACTAAGTCCAACTGAATTAATTAAATAATGTCCAAAATAATAATATTATTTCTCCGATTAATCCAACTAAATACTCGACTATCAATTTAACCGTCCAAGCAACATATTATTCCAATGTTATTTTTCTACAACTTCGTCAATCCACCAATTAAATAATACTTCATAGAAATATGCCAATTAATTCTCTTAGGATAATACCGATAAATCCCAAATTCGACGATTTCCAATAATTAATTCCATTAATAATTTAATTAAATTCGGGGCGTTACATCTAGGCTTCAGCTTCTCACTTCTAAATTTGTAAATTTAAAACTGAATGATGATGAAAGCCTTCGGGATTTTCGCGTGAATATTCTTGAAATTGAAAATGCATCTAGCTCCCTGGGAGAAAAGATGTCAGAAGCTAAACATGTCAGCAAAATTCGCAGGTCATTACCAAAGAGGTTTGACCTGAAGGTAACTGCCATTGAAGAAACTCAAGACATCAACAATATGAGAGTTGATGAACTCATTTGGTCACTTCATACATTTGAAATGTTAATTAATGAAAGAACTGAGAATGAAAAAAACAACAATGCTAATAATTCTAACAATTCAAAAGCCTAATATGACTTAGACCCTGATGAAAATTTGTCTAAAGCCATAGTGTTTTTCTAAGAGGAGCTCAATCAACTAGTAAACAGAGTGAAGATAAAATCAAATGTTCATGACAGTTCTTTAGACATTAGTAAGGACACGAATGATAAAGAAGCTTCTAAAAAAGTCCTAGACTTAACTGGGAAATATGAATCTGATATAGTTTCCTGCAATAAAGATCCATCCTATAAGGAACTAGCTATCTCCTACAAAAAACTGAGAAAATTGAAGAGGTGTGTAAGTGGAATGAAACTCAGAAGAAGATCTTAAATCAACTTCAGGAGAAAAAAAGAAAAACTCTTATCCATAATTCTTGAGCTTCAAGATAAGGTAAGTATAGTATCTTCCAAACTTGAAAACACAACCAATAGACATGGCATGATAAATGAAACCATTGAAATTGGAGGTAGAGGAAGAAAATTCATTGGTATAGGTTTTGATTATCAATCTTTAAATAATAAAGGAAGAACCTTAGAGACAAAGGATGAATTAGCAACGTCAAACCAAATGTTTCAACATCCTAACAAGTCTCAAAAAGGTCAAACCAAAATTAGAGTTAAACTGTGGGAATGTGATTTTTGTGGAAATTATGGTCACATCAAACCCTTTTCTTTCAGGTTATATGGTTATCCAAGACACTGTTCTCATCCCAACAACAATCATGAAAGGTATAAAAACTCGAAAAGATGGAAAGAAAAGAATCCTGTCACTTGTTCTGTCACTTATGCCTCAATTAAAAACACTTTTGAGGTTGTTATCTGCTTATTCTCATCAATAGAGGATAAAGAAATAAAAGAGGATAGACAGAATCTCGAGGTTCAAAAACTGATATTGCCTGAAGCAAATAAGAACAAATGGAATCAAATTGTTAGGTCAAATGTCAAATGTGATGTCTTGACAACACATTATGAACACCAGGCCATCAATAAACAACGGTAAGAATTCTCTAACTATTTTTTTTTAAAAAGGACCGTTATGAGAGAAAGTGTCCTAACCAACCAAGGATGCAAGCTATTCTTGGAAAACCGTTGCATTTATTATATAATCTCTCTCAATTTTATTTCATATCAATTTTTACCTTGGCATTCCCAAATCTCATTCAATAAGAGAAAACTATGCAATTTATATTTGTTTCTCTCGCACTACTACACAAAAACTTAAAATGTCTTACGGTCCCGTCTCTAGCGCCAACACTGACTCTTTTGAAGTCATCATGAATGTCATCCTTCTCGCAACTATTCCTCCTAACGTTCCAAAAAAGATGAGGACTAAAACATCTGCTGTGAAGACTGGTGCAACCTCCAGAGATTTTGATGAAAAGCTTGAAAGAAACCCTAATTCTACTGATAATGTCTTTGTTGCAAATACAATTAAAAGTCTGGTATTAGATGTTTTAGGAGTTCACTTTGATGTTGTAACGGATTATGCAACACCCATAGCACAACTAGGGAATTCCTCTAAGGAACCTAGCAACACTGGTGTTCCTGATCCCTAGGAATTACCTCTAGAAGAAGGAATTGTGGATGACACTGAAGATATCATATATGCAGAGGAAAAAAATACTCAAGAGGATCAAGAAAACCCTACTGTGAACAAGGATTAGACTACTAATGTTGTTCGTATAGATGATTCAGATACTGGTGAGGAACCAATTGTTAGGACCTTGGGTCCTGGAATAGCTAAGAGGTTGAAAATCAGAAAAGGAAAAATTGTTGAATCTTCAAGAAACCCTTAACAAACTCCCAAAAAGAATTTTTTTTGCTGCACCCGAAAGGAAGTTTAGTAAATCAGAAATTTCTATTACCCAAAAGAAGTATCTGAAACGGAAGAAGGCAGTCTCCAGTGATTCAGAGGTGGCATCTGACAACATATCTTTTCATTCTACTGAAAACATAATGAAATGGAATTTTGTAAGCTATATAAGGATAGCCCTTGAAAGATAATTAGGCAAGGATGCTCTTGAATACAAGGAAGTAATCAACCTCATTAAGGAAGCAGGTCTAATGAACACTGTTTCTAAAATAGGAAACTGCTACGAAACTCTTGTGAAGGAATTCATAGTAAATATTTTTAGTGATTGTAATAAAAAAAGAAGCAGAGACTACAATAAGGTATTTATCAGAGGCAAATGTGTGAATTTCTCTCCCAAAATTATTAACAAGTATCTAGGTCGAAGTGAAGTTGAGAAAAGTGAGGTAGAGTTGATTGACAATGATATTTGCATAGAAATTACTGCCTGACAAATAACTCAATGGCCAATGAAAACAAAATTGTCTGTGAGTTGCCTAAATGTAAAATATGTTGTGCTAAACAGGATTGGAGCTACCAACTTTTCATACCCCAAATTTTGAACCTAAGAATCCTCAATCATTTTTGCATTTATACAACACATCAAGGTCATAATCTTGAGGGTGACCTTAGTTTTGTCCCAATCTTGCCTTTGAAGGATCACCAAGCACCCATGTTTGATTATGTTGTGAATATTTGTTTTGTACTAATATCTAACTAAAATACAAAAAGATATTTTTTCCTTTGATACTTTGTACATTGTAGGTGTTGATCCAAGTGCATTCATCCCCTTTCCTAAACTAGGGTTTTAAGGATCGACTCTCAATCAACTGGTCATCCATGAAAAATCAATGGCTTAAACTTCAAAGGAACACTCTCATCATTAAAGTGTAATGTCTTGAACATCTTTTAACTTCATTTGATCAAGTTCATCTCAAGATCATGTGGCTTGATCATCAAGAAATTCCATAGGTTCGTGTGTTTATTTCCATGCCTTATTTCACAAGTTTCATCAAGCTATAAACCTCATCATCAAGTTTGCTTCAAGATAACATCATTTCAAGGTCCAATGTTGCTCCTCATTCCTTATAATGCACACAAAGTTCAAGATATTCAAAGTTGGTTCAAGATGTTTGACCTATTTTGTCAAGTTCTTGATCCCATGAGCAAAAGGGCATAACTTTCTCAATTTTCAAAATTTTTTAGTGATTAATTTTGAAAATGATTCTCCTTTACATCATCAACAATATCTCTTCATAAGTCAAGAGATGATTTTATGAATAAAGCCATGAAAGATGTGAAGACATTATAGGTCTTCCTTGATAAGTCAAAGAATTTTGTGCCAACTTCAAAGGATCATAACTTGCTCAATTTTCATCATTTTGAGCTGATTATTTTTTCATAATAATCTTAGGCGAGTCTATTTCATTTCATCTTTGAGGTTCAAGATCTAATTTGGAATGGAAAGTCATGAAAGATTGCAAAACATTATAGGTCATCTAAGGAGTTTTCAAGAAATTTTCATCAACGTCCAAAGAACTTAACTCTCTCAATTTCCAACATTTTTTAGTGCCTCTTTTTTCTATGAAATCTTCTTGATGTCTAATTCATACCATCTTCAAGGATCAAGAGCCAAATCATTGAGAAAGACAATGGAATCAATGTGTTTTTCCAAAATTTGAAGGGACATAATTTTGTGATCAAACATCCAAATCAATACTTTCTTTGCACATTGCAAAGCTTGATGGAAAATCTTTCAATTGAAAAAGAATGACATCAAAAAGCCTCATACATTGTGAGTTGTGCATTGATGAATAAGGCACATTGAAACTGAAAAATCCATCATGATCAGTTTGTAATTTCATTTGAAAATTGTTTAATTAGACGCATTAAGGTTCAAAATTGATCTAAACATGTTTAGCAAGCTTCCAAAAGGTGATTGGTGCCTTGAAACTCAAGTTTTGGATGCGTTTTGAGTGAATTGCAAGTCACACATTCCATGCTTCGACCTTCACACAAATTCACTCAATTTCTAAGCACTTCACACGCTTAAGCATTCCCAGAGCTCAGCTATAAATAAAGGATCATTCTCCTCTCATTCTCCAAGATTTTGAGAGCCAAAAACACCCTGACAAACTTCCTCCTAAACTCACTTTTCTGCAAATTCAAATTCACCTTTCAAGAGCTTCCCGTTCCAAATTTATAATTCATAAACCTTCCTTGATTTTCCTTTAAGCTAACCACATCAAAACCAAATAAAATCGTGCCCTAATTAGCTCATACCAAGTCAAGTTTCAGAGCTCTTTCACCATACTTCGAACATGTAGTTTGAGGCTTCCTTTTGCTTCATTTTTTATACCATAATGTAGTCCTTAACTTGGTGATACTATCTGTATGTTCAATTTTGATGAACATATGCATTAACCATTCGTATTTTCAAAAATTATCTTCAAAGTTTTATTGGTTTTTTCCAAATCGAGTTGCAGCAACCTGCTTTAAAATTTACGTTTGAACGAGCCGCCACCCACTACTTATTTTATGGGCAAGTGGAAAACCCTTAAAAATAAGAGATTTAGATAAGTAGGTAAATTAGGCAATGGGAAGGTGTTAGGCACCCTTTGCCTCCCTTGTACTCAAGAGGACCCACTTAGCCTTTAGGTTTTGGAATAGAGGTTTTTGAAAATTATCGACTAATAAATAAAAATTAAAAAAAGAAGGATGCCTCATATCAGGGGTTTAATCATCGGCCAAAAAGGGCAAAAACCCAAGGGTTTGAAAAATAAGATTATAATCGTGAAAATCAAAATTTAAACCAAAAAGTAACAATAATAAAATACGAGGGACAAGGGGAGAGCCTCATGAATCATCATTGGCCAAAAATAAACTTTTTTAAAAAGATGGGCCTCATATGAAATTATTGGCCCCAAAAGCATAAGAATTTTGATAAAAGGTTTAAAGTTTTTTGCGTAAGAAAGGAAAAGGTTTGTCGGTCGTTGTCTGTTAAGTCAACACGGCTAGGGTTTGTTCAAGACAAACCCTAGGACAAACCTTTAAGAGTGAAAAATTAGGTTAAATTGCTAGAAAAGGAAATTATTCAAATAAAAGAAATCCCAAAGATTATATCTTGGCCAACAAGTCTAAGAATTTAGACTTAGTTGTGACCAGGTGTAGGATAGATTTGAAAATATTTTTTTTTTACTATTTCTTGCATAAAATAATGATTTTAATGAAAAAATAATATTTTTAAAAATGCATTAATAAAAAATACGAAAGTTAAAATTAAAATAATAAAAAATACAATTTTGTGATTTTTGAAAATAACTTAAAATAGAAAGAAATGACTCTCTCACTCGGTAATGGCCAGTTCTCCATCAACGGTCTCTTCTCGGTGTCATTCGATCTTGAATTCTTCCCTCCTCTCTATCGTTATGGATGTAGCTGATCTCTTCCCTGAAGCAATACTTCAGAAACCACAAGAAGTTGCTATTAGAAACACCACAAATGTGCAAAACAAGGCAAAATCCTTCGTTGCAGTGCTCTCTGAAAATGTCTGTGACATTCCTTTAAGCCAATTTTCGATTCCTTGTCTTAAAGGAGATCGTCTTGCTATTTCTATAGCAGAGGAAGAGTACAAACTGGGCGTGGAAGCATGTAAGCACCATCTTCATGGCAGAATCATCTGGGCTAAGGGTTCTACTCCGATGACAGTTACAAGTTTGAGATCCAAACTTATGGAGATGTGGCCTTCAATTGGTAAATGGGGAATTACTTCTTTAGGGAAAGGTTTTTTCGAATTTGCATTTTCTACTCTTGAGGATATCCAAAGAGTAAGATCGGTCAGCGCTTGGACTTTACCTAATGGTGTATTAAAGTTGTTTCCTTGGTCTAAGGAATTTGTTCCTTCAACACTGAAACAAACATCAGCACAAGTGTGGATTAGAATTCATGGGCTCTCACAAGAGTATTGGAGACCTAAAATTCTCTTTGCAATCGCAAGCAGTATCGGTAAACCAATATGCATTGATTATGCTTCTAGCAAGTCAGCTTTTGAGAGGCCATTCAGGCACTTTGTCAGAGTTTTAGTGGATCTAGACTTAACCAAGGAATTCATTGATAAAATCCTTGTGGAAAGAGTTGGGTTTGCATTTTTTGTGGATATAGAATATGAAAAAGTCCCGGAGTTTTGCTCTTATTGCTCGTGTATTGGTCACAATGTCTCTAATTGTAAAAGAAAAGAGCCTAAAAGAACTGAGGAGCCCACAAAAGAGAAGAAGCAGGAAAACAAAGGCAAAAAGGTGGCTGAAGTGGAGGAAAAAATTGAAACTAATGATGACATTGCAGCTAGGATAACAAAACTTAACAAGGAAGCCACTCTGAATGTTATAATTGGAGAGACTTTGAATCCTGCTCACTTAGAGAATTCCCTAGTTGTTAACAATGTTACTGAAAACAATGTCTCTAGACCATCCTCTGATAGTGATGGGCATACTGACAGTGAATATATAGATGCAACACTTGTGGTGGATGCAGTTCCAGAAACTCAAATAGATGAGGCACACAAAAAACAAATAACAGAATTTCTTGAAGAGTCCTGGGCCAATATGGCTGATGATGATAAAGAAGATGACAATGGGGTGGATTTTCTGCCGGATAGAGACTTCAAGCTTGTGACTTCGAAAAGGAGGAAGCATAAGAGGACTTTAACTATTGGTCATACTAGGCGTGTGCCTGGTCAACAAAATCTCACTCAATGATTAGTCTTTTTTGGAATATTCGTGGTTTAGCTAACAATGCTTCCCGCTGTGTTCTCAAAAAACTGATTTTGAAAAATTCTCCATATTTGGTTTTTATTGCTGAGCCTTGGATGAATTTTGATCTCTTTCCCAAAACTTAGCTTTCCAGGTTGAATCTAAAACTCTTTGCTTTTAACAGTAGAATTAATCAGTTACCTAATATGTGGTGTTTATGCAATATTAACTTAGATCCTATTGTCATTGATTGTGATGATTAACAGGTTTCCTTTAAAATAAACCTTAATGGTGTTGAGTTTGGTTATACTGTTGTTTATGCCTCTACTAGTTACATTAATAGGAGATGCCTTTGGAATAAGTTGAGTAGTATTATGACTAATATGCCTTGGTCCTATATTGGTGATTTCAATGCAATCATTAGTGCTGAGGAATACAAAGGAAATCACACTCCTTCCAAAGTTCCTATAAAGGACTTTTTTAACTAGTCTGATTCCAATGACCTCATTCATATTCCCACACTTGGTAACTCATTAACTCGGTGTAATGGCATAAGAGGTAGACTCGGAACTGAAAAAAGGGTTGATAGAGTTATTTGTAACTGTTAGCTGGAGATTTCGATTGAAGAATATGTTTCTTGAAGAATTAGAGTTCGAAGAAAAAATGGCTTTCGATGGCCATTCCTGAGAATAAATGGCTTTTTAAAGGCCATTTCCGAGGATGTTATTCATGATGAAGATGATTGAAATCGAAGATGAATCGAGATAGATTGTCTTCAAGACTTAAGCGTTTTTGAAATACAAGAGTATTGAAGCTTGTAGTATTTCGTTGCATTCTCACTAAAGATCACGTTGCCACGTATCGAAAGAGGATTCAGGCGGGAGGATTTGAATTTCGAAATATTCTGTGTAACCGAATGAGGACAAATGGCGCCCCAGGGATTCGAAACGCATGAATGTGAGCAACGTGGAATTTCGTTAGCGTAGGACCGTTAGGGTCGAATTAGTATAAATAAGGGTCTTGGTATCAGGATCCAGTGTGTTCATTTTGTACAAATCACTCACAAATCACTCAAGTATCAAGTGTTAAGAGAAAGAGTTCGCTGAGAAATGTACGTATGACACCACACTTTTAATATGTTTGTATTTCTATTTACAGAATCAAAGTATCTTTAAGTTTCCTTAACTTTTTCGCCTAGTCTTTCTTCTAATTCAAGTTTCTTTATTTTCTTCGATTAGTTTTTACATTCTTGCACTTTACATTCTTGCATTTTACATTTCTGAAATTTACATTTCTTTACATTTCCGTCAAAGTTTCACTTACGTTTATAACCAGTTTATGTTTCAGTTGTGTATGTTCATTGTTAGTTTATTTCGAAAGTTATTCCTTTGTTTATACAGTAAACAAGTTTTCGAACCAAAAGATCAACAAACATGAACCAAATTATCTCGAAAAACAACTATTTGACTATGTCCTAGGATCAATCTAGTCGATCCTACGAGTAACCAATGTATATTTATAGTTTGGAAGACTAGCGGTTGTTTACCGGAAATCACCGTAAACAAATTGGCACGCCCAGTGGGACTGTGTCAAACAGTTTGTTATTAATTTGTTGTTTTGTTTTTGTCTGGAATATATCAAGACCTTGTATGAACCTTAGGAACGAAAAATTAACCAACAGTGCACAACCGATTCCTAAAGGAAGGTACAACAAGAAAATGGTCAATTTGACCAGTGGAAGGGGAAATCAAGATCCCCCACAAGGGTCAGGAACAGTAGCAGCAAGTACTACAAATGTTTCGACTTCTATGTCAGAAGCACAAGAGATACCCGCTTCGTCAGGGTCTGCGGCCAGAGTTAGTTCCCAGGCCATGCTCGAAAATACGTCAGTGCCAACGGGGACAGTCCCAGTTTCCAGTTCGACCATTGTGCCTCACTTTACAGGCACGACAAAAATACCACATTTTGCGGCAAACTTTACAAATCAACAACAAACCCCAAGACCATCATCATCATCATTCGAGGTTGGAGACCTGGAAATCCTTATGGAATGTCGTTTTCATATATGGCAGGATTACAGGGTGCAGGACTTACATATACTCAACCTAGTGCAACGACATTTTCGCCTAACGCTGGTTCAGTAGGTCGAAGCGCACAGAATATAGGCCCATCGGGCCAAATGCCTCTATTAACTACCAATAGTCAAGCAGTATTTAGGCATGAGATGGATGCAAGTAACCACGATATGGTGGGTATTCTTACTAGAGAAATGGGATCAATTTTTTCTCCCTTAATAGCAAACATTACTAGGACTAACCAGGATAATGTAGAAACATACCAAAAAATATCTTCACAAATAGGTCGTGTGGCATATTTCTTCAGAGCCCCTCAAACATCTACTAGGCGAAGAAATAACCAGTCTACCTATCGAGAAGGTGACCCAGTCTTAGAACCTGTTCACGACTTAGTTCAGCCACCTAGGCAAAGGCCCGTCGAAAGAAATCAAGTAATAGATTTAGAAAATCAGAATCGAAGGACCAATACTGCTCAACGAGAAGTTCCCCAGGAACAGCCTAGGCTAGTGGTAGTAAACAGGGACGAACATCCAGATGAAGTATTACACAGGGTTAGGAGAGACAATATGGCAACAGAAAATCATCTAACCACCATGATAGAAAGAATTATGGCCAATAATGGCCTTAATACTGGACTTCGACGTCCAAATTATACTTCCCCTGTAGCGGAGTATATTCTGCAAACTGAATTACCAAGAGGTACCAAAGTACCCAAATTTACAAAGTTTTCAGGGGATACTAGTGAATCGACTGTGGAACACATAACCCGATACTTGACAGAGGCTGGTGACTTAGCAGGCAACGAAAACTTGAGAATTAAATATTTCCCTAGTTCGCTAACAAAAAATGCTTTCACATGGTTTACCACCTTACCTCCAAATTCCATAGATGCTTGGGCACACTTGGAGAGGATGTTCCATGAACAATTCTATATGGGACAAACCAAGCTAAGTTTGAAAGAGTTGGATAGCATTAAGAGGAAATTCACGGAACCCATAGATGATTATTTGAATAGGTTCCGCTTGCTGAAGTCAAGATACTTCACAGTTGTTCCAGAACATGAATTAGTCGAAATGGCTGCAGGCGGTTTAGACTATTCAATTAGAAAGAAATTGGATACTCAATATTTGAGGGATATGGCCCAACTGGCAGATAGAGTTCGACAGGTCGAACGATTGAAAGCTGAAAAGGCCAAAGCAAACAAGAATTATAAGAAGGAGAGAGTGGCATATATTGAGGCTGAAGATGCCAAAGGCGAACCCTTCGAAGATTCATATAGTTTCGAAGAAGTCGAAATAGACTTAGCTGAATTAAAAGAAGCACCCCCTTACTCTTGTAAACTGCTCACCCCTTCGAATGGGAAAAATCCTGTCGAAAATGACAAGAATGATAGATGCCCAAAGAAAACTTACACTTTTGACATCACTAAATGTGGCGAAATCTTTGATTTACTAGTAAAAGATGGCCAAATGATAGTGCCTCCAAATCCCAAAGTTCCTCCATTGGAACAGCGAAAGAAACTGGGTTTTTGCAAATATCATGGTTTTTTAGGCCATAAAACCTCACAGTGCTTTCTTTTCAGGGATCTAATTCAAAATGCTATCAAGGATGAACGTTTGAAGTTTGCTAATAAGGGAAAGAATCACATGAAGGTCGATGTTGATCCCCTGAATGTCGCTGGCACCAACTATGCTGAACTAGTCGACATCAATATGGTGGATGTGTCTAAAGTGGACATTGCTGAATGGGAGATGATTTCGACAGGAAAGCAGGCTACTGAGAGCCTAAACAACAATGTAATCTTCAATACTTATGTTGAAGAGTCATTCGAGACAAAGATCACTGAAGATCTTAAGGAGAAAACTAGTGAGGCCACTGAAGACCTCAGAGTGAAACTCCAACAGATAAGGATTTCTGAAGTTCCCCCAGCAGGCGTCAATATGGTGAATGTTGGGCAACCTTTATCTGAAATAGAGGAACTAGAGAAGTGTCTGCTGAAGGAGAGAAACTATGGGAATTCACGGGCAAATGAAATCTTGAAAGGTTATCTCTGGAGGTGTCACGAGAAAAATGCTGGACGGATGCTAATGTGTCCAAGATGCTCGATTATACTGAATCGAAGGGTCCAAGCTAACTATGAAAGGGCCCAACGAAACAAGATGCAGGGGCACTGGAGGCAAGGGAATCAGTTGCTGAAAGTTTACCCAAGGCCAGAAGAAAGCTTGGTGAGTTTCTTGGTTCGATGTCACAAGGCCAAGACAGAGATCGTTATGTGTCCCAGATGTGGGGTAGTTTATGACAAATGATGACAGAGTCATTCTAAAGAATATTATTCTCTACTAGTTGGGAGATTCAGGGACTCAGCCCCAACATGTATGTGTTCGATAATCAAACACCATCAAGAAGGCCTGATAGCCCTTATCCCAAGGCTCGCAGAGTGACATTCAAACTTCCTGCAGAAGTACCCATGGATAGATGGACACAAGCTGGCGCAGGGAATAACAAATGGCGAAGTTAGGACCAAGGTGGACGAACTGCAATGGCTTATAGAAAGCAATTCTAGACATCAAATCGAGAGATGTACAGGCTTGAGAACTACAAAGGAAGGAATCCAATGTCCAGATCTCAATGGAGGAGACATCAGAGAATGAAGAAAGCCCAGAAAGAATACAAGGCGAAGGAGGTTGGAGAATCCAGCAGCACCAAAGTCCCAATGCAGGGGGCAAGGTCAAGCAAACCTCCGGTAGAACGCAAATTGTTCAGTTCTGAAAATGAGAAAGAAGAAGAAAAGATGCAGTCTAGTCCTTGGAAAGAAGATGATAGGATGACTAATGATTTCGATTCAGACGGAGTGTCATCCATAAACTTCAACTGTAATGTGGTGTCTGTTCTTCCTCACGAATTTTACCAAGAGACGGAGGTTGAAGACTGCGAGGAAGCTGACGCAGAAGAAATGGCGAAACACAGACCTGTGTGTTACTATGTGCTGAATAATGGGGCTGTTGAAGAACAAAATGCATTTTTCGAAAGACCTGATCAAGGTATGAGGAATCATCTGAAACCCCTTTATATAAGAGCCAAAATTGAAAATGTGGGCATTAACAAAGTCCTCATTGATGGAAGGGCAGCAGTAAATCTAATGCCCCAATATATGCTGAAAAGGATTGGCATGTTCGATACCGACATAAGGCCACATAATATGGTTTTTTCCAACTATGAGGGGAAAGTAGGACACACCTTAGGAGTGATCCAAGTGAACTTAACTGTGGGTTCAGTTACAAGGCCAACTATGTTCGTGGTTATACCAGCAAAGGCAAATTATAACCTTTTGTTGGGAAGAGAATGGATCCATGGGGTTGCTGCAGTACCTTCGACAATGCATCAGAGGCTAACTATCTGGAGAGAAGATGGTATAGTTGAAAATATAGAAGGAGATCAAAGTTACTATATGGCTGAAGTCAATCAAGTCAACAAAACTAGTTTCGACAGAAACTTAGCCAATATAGGGCCATGCAATGCAGCAAAAGATATATACGCTCCAAATAAAAATGCTATGTATTATTTATCCTTACACCCAAATGGATTCCAGTGGAACAGAGAAATAATGGACGGTCCAGAAGAGGTAGAACCTATTGAAGGATTACCAAGAGTACGGCCAACTGGCTGGGACGAAGACGTTGATCATGCCTGAGTCATCTTTCTTCGAAAAGATTTCGGCTTACATAGCCAAAAATAAAAGGAAAGAGGCTCTTGAAGCCGAACTATCAAACATGGTTGTCGAAGCCACACACAAAGAATCAGAAGTACCAGGCCCTGGGATACACTTTATCCCACAACCACCTGACGATGCAATTCATGACGAACAGGTTTCAGGCAAAGAAGCAGGTCAAAGATTAGACGCAATCTATGACGAAGAACCTCTGGGGTTTGAAAAAGATCCAATGGAACCAAATATAAAGATGTTAGATCAAGATCCACTCAAAGAAGTAAATCTTGGAGACGAGAGTCGGAAAAGGGTGACTTATATCAGCGCGAAATTGGAGCCAGCCTTAAAGTCAAAAGTCATTGCGTTACTAAAAGAAAATAAAGATTGTTTCGTCTGGGACTATGATGAGATGCCTAGTTTAGGGAGAGACTTGGTCGAATTGAAGTTGCCCATAAAAGAAGGGAAGAAGCCCATCAAGCAAACTCCTAGAAGATTCGCACCAGAAATTCTCTCAAAGATCAAAGCAGAGGTCGAAAGACTTCTTCGTTGCAAATTCATTAGGACTACGAGGTATGTCGAATGGATTGCTAATATTGTACCTGTTATTAAAAAGAATGGTTCTTTAAAGGTATGTATAGATTTTCGTGATCTAAATGCAGCGACCCCAAAAGATGAGTATCCTATGCCTGTGGCAGAGATGTTAGTAGACTCAGCCGCAGGCTTTGAATATCTAAGTATGCTAGATGGATATTCAGGATACAATCAAATTTTCATTTCAGAAGAAGATGTGTCCAAAATAGCTTTTCGTTGTCCTGGGGTAATAGGTACCTATGAATGGGTTGTTATGCCTTTTGTCTTGAAAAATGCTGGGGCAACTTATCAGAGAGCAATGAATTCTATATTTCATGATTTTATAGAAACATTCATGCAGGTGTACATAGATGATATTGTTATAAAACCTGTTTCAAATGACAGTCATCTTGATCATCTCAGCCAATCATTCGAAAGAATGAGAAAACGTGGCTTAAAGATGAATCCTCTTAAGTGTGCTTTCTTTGTGCAGGCTGGAGATTTCCTGGGCTTCGTAGTCCATAAAAAGGGAATAGAAATTAATAAGAATAAAACAAAGGCTATTATGGAAACAAAGCCTCCATCCACAAAGAAAGAATTGCAGTCACTATTGGGAAAGATAAACTTCTTAAGAAGATTTATCTCTAACTTAAGTGGGCGTACGCAAGCTTTTCCCCTCTTACTTCGACTGAAGCAAGGAAGGTTCGAATGGCATGCAGAACATCAAGAAGCTTTTGAAAAGATCAAGCAATATTTGAGGCACCCACCCATCTTGTCCCCCCCAAATGGGAAGAAGCACATGCGTCGGTATATCTCAGCTTCAGATAATACAATAGGTAGCATGTTAGCACAAGAAGATGAAAATGGCATTGAAAGAGCCATTTATTATTTAAGTAGAGTACTCAATGATGCAGAGACTAGGTATAGTGCCATAGAAAGACTCTGCCTTTGTCTATATTTCTCTTGTATAAAACTCAAGTATTATATAAAGCCAGTTGATGTTTATGTTTCATCTCATTTTGATGTTATTAAACACATGCTATCCAAACCAATATTGCATAGTCGAATTGGCAAATGGTCTTTAGCCCTTACTGAGTACTCTTTAATCTTTCAACCTCTTAAGGCAATGAAAGGACAAATTGTGTCAGATTTCATTGTGGATCATGCGGTGGTTGAAAATCCTCAGCAATATGTGGATTTAAAGCCTTGGAAGTTATACTTCGATGGTTCAACACATAAAGAAGGAAGTGGTGTTGGTATTCTTATAATTTCTCCTGAAGGAATTCCAACAAAGCTCAAGTATAAAATTGAAGGCCCTCTATGTTCCAACAACGAAGCAGAGTATGAAGCGTTAATTGCTGGACTTGAAGCCTTGTTGGAATTGGGGGTGTCATACCCCAAAATTTGCCCAATCAGATCTATATCTCTTAATTCTTCAAGGGTCAAAATTAGGAGTTATGGGGTTTGATATTCCTATTGTCAAACCCGTCCTCTTATAAAATATCCTGAGAAATAAATGGGGTGCGATTAACAGGTGTTCAAAGGTTTCATCAATTGCTAATATAATTTTCTTTTACTAACATTTGCGTTTTTCTGGATTATTATTAGCAATTTTCATTACTCCTAACTATTAGTATTTAATATTATTAATTTTATTATTAATATTAATATTAATATTAGGTGATGTTATTATTAATACTATCTAAGGTTATATTATGTATGCATTATTATTATTAGGATTCTTTTAGCTTTTTTTTAATTATCATTATTTTATTAAGCTATTAGAATAAAATAGAATAAAAATAAGAAAAAGAAAAATAAATGAGCCAAATTCGTCCACAAGTTTCAAGAGCAAGAAAAGAACATTTTTGGAAAGATTTGATAGAAGATCTTCACATGAATGGGCAATATTTGGGATGGATTAGAGAATGTTTTCTTCAGAATCATTGACCTAATACAGTGATATATAAACTAACAAGAGTGGCAGACACAAAGGGGAGGGTATTTTGGCCGCTGCAAAAATCAGATTCGATAACAAAAATTCAAGAACAGGGTGGGGTCGGTTCTGAATATTGGGGCAATTTCAAAGGGTTTTGAAGGTCCCTTCTCCTTCCCATAGGATTGCCGAAGCTATCCAAACCTCCTCCAAGTCTACTCACGCTCAGAATCGCGCCATTATTGGCCTCGCTTTGCACGAATTCTTTCAATTCCGATTTACATGATACACATTTATTAACTTGATTTTGATTGTGCAGGCGTGTTTAGATTAATGTTTATGAGCTTCCTAGAGATTTAATTTGATTTCGGTTTGTTTGAGAGAACTACCATGGTTAGGTTTTTTTTAATTCACGATTCGGGGCTGCGTAAATAGAGACGAAATTAGCCCAAATCGTTGGCGTCTCCATGTTCGGGGAGTAGGATTTAGCGAACCTGGATGATTAATTGGGATTTATCTCCATTGTATGATGAACTTGACATTTGCAGGTCTGCAGCAACGCATAGAAACCGTAGCCAAAAGCCCTGTATTTTCCAGAAGTGTCTCCGCGAAGAAGAAGAGGCTGGGAGCGAAATACTGTTTTAATTTCTTTAAAGCGATTGTGTTTTCTACATATAACATTGTGCTTATGTTTTATTCAGCATGGAGGCACAGCGCAGTTGGCAAAACATCACGGTGGTAATCATGGAGACGGGGGTTCAAACCCCACCTGGAACGCATATTTTTTTTAACAATTATGTGTTCTGGTTGCCTCATGATTCAATGGTTCTTCTCCTGCGCCTCACCATGGTACACCCTCACTCTCTCACCCCTGGATCATTAACATCTCAGATCTGACGCACCAAGATGGAGATGCATACTATGGATACCCAACTCAGTCATATGCAATCCAAGCCCAGGTTTTCTTAATTGTTTTTATGTGTTTATTTGTTTAATGGTGTAATTGAATTAAGATATTTTTATGGTATATGGTTTAATTGTTAAATTAAATGAATAATATAATTAAATTAGGAGTTGGGTTATAATTAGGGTTATCTCGATTATCCCGTTTTTTCGATTTAATTTATTTAATTTTAATTATATAAATCACAACAACCCTAGAGAAATATATTAGGGTTTGCTCCCTCCCATTTGGGGCTAGAGTATCAAAACATTAGGATTTAATTTATTATTCGTTCCGACTAAATCTATTGGTCGCAATGGTTAATAATCGATTAATTTAATTAATCAAATCCTATAAATTAAAATACAACTATTTCGCTAAATGGTTTTAACCATCTTATTGGTTATGATGATTAGCATACCTTATCAATTTGTAATCGAATCTATCGATTATGAGGGATAACGATAAATTAATAAATCAATAATAAAACATATTAATTCATTATTAGTGATAATCGAATCAATCGATTTGAATTGGTAATGATGCAAAACCCCAATCTTTTAACTATGGTGATCAAACCTATTGATCATTGCGGTTAATTGTGCCAAATCAGGGTTGTACGCCCAGAACATCTAAAACAACTTCAAAACACTTTTCAAACATCTTTCAAACTTCAAGTTCAAAATACAGATTTTTATCTACGATAGGCTATTCAAAGCCTTCAAACCTTCAAATCAAATTTCAAACCTTAAGGGCGTACAACCCGTCCCCCGAACTACGTTGACTCTGATTCTCCATAAGGAGATACGTAGGCACTTGGCAACAAGGCGAGTCCCCTCCCCCATAAATCTCATTTTGTCCCGATTTCATTTCCTTAAATCATAAACCTTAATTTTGATAATATTTGCCTTAACCCTATTAACTGTCTGTCATCTTTCTTTATATTAGCTATAAACCTTCATCTTTGCAATGTTAGCCTTTAGGAAAGGGTTGAGGGTGCCTAACACCTTCCCTCGACCTGAATATAGTATCTTACCCTGATCTCTTAACTGCGTAAGGTTTCCTATTCGCCTTGGTAGAATAGGTGGCGACTCTCTAAGTTTAAATTTTAGGCAGGTTGCTACAGCTGGCGACTCTGCTGGGGACCATTTAATGGTGATTACTATGCTCCTATAGGTTTTGGCAGGGTTTAGGTTTGGCAAACTTTTAGGGTTTGGCTAATTTGCCATTTTTAGGGTTTGGCTAACTCGCCAATTTTAGGGTTTATTTTTTTTATATAAATATTTAAATTTAAACTTTTATTTATTTATTTATTTATAAATACATTTATTTTACCTCAATTTAAATTAATATTTTATTTAAATATTTGTTCTACTGCATTGTTATAAGCGGCCGGATTCTAAGGTTAGTTTTTAAATATTAAATTTAAATTTATCTATTTACTTACATCCTTAAACTACAGTAATTTAAATTTTTATTTAATTACTGTCATACTATATTGTCAAATTATAAGCGGCGGGACTTCGAGGTTAGTTTGTTTTTAAATATTCAAATTTAAATTCATTTGTTATTTATCTACATCTATTTACAGTAATTTTATTTATTTATTTTATTATAATTTAAATAAATACTGCTTTGGTTGCTTATATACAATTGCTGCTTTTTATATTGTCGGGATATTATAAATTATTTGTTTAAACCCTAAGTGTGGGAGTTAACTTTGAGATCAATAGGGGAGTATGAATCTCCTACGAGTCTCATTGATAACTCCACTCGGAGTGGGTTGAGTATTCGGAAATGTCCAAAACGAGGCTTGACTTTGTTGAGGGCAGGACCGGATACTTGGCTGATCTCTCCGAGAACCTACCCCAAAAATTCGAACCTCATGGATAAAATGAGTTGTTCTAAAATCCGAAGAGACAAAAAGTCTCAGAGGCTACGAACGACCCCATGAGACCTTCTAGAACACTCCCATAAAAAGGTTGGCTCCCTAGAGCCCCCTACGTCGAACCTATGAACCTAGGACTTTCGTGCTCATGTGCTTATTATATGTTTGCAACTTATTTGCTTTGGATATCTATGCGTTTGGATTTTGCAGGTATCCCTACGTGGTCCCTAGCCTGTAGGGACTCTAATTTTTAAAAAAAGATCATGTCTTTCCCACGGAAGACATCACCATCTATGCATCCCCTAGCCTGTGGGGATTTTATTTTTATATCCTTGTATCTACAACTACGCATCCTTCCCACGAAGGACATTTCCATTAACGCACGTCAATTGGCCTCTCGATGGCCATGCGATCTAGTGACTGTCTCGAACGGTCACCCCGTGCTTGCTACTACGTACTCCCTAGCATATAGGGATTTTCTGTTACATCCACGTGTTTTCACAATGACGCGTCCTTCCCCGAAGGACAACTTCACTAGCATGCGTTCGATTGGCCTCTCGATGGCTATGAAATCTAGTGACTGTCCTGAACGGTCACTCCATGCTTATTCCCGCGCACCCTCTAACTTGTAGGGTTTGGATCTCCATTTACACATCACATCCCTAGCCTGTAGGGATTTCTCTTCGTCCATATCGTCCTTAGATAGGTTGTGTTCCGCATAGAGAACCTTCCCACGAGGGACAAAGTCATTGGTACACATGGATTGGCCTCTCGATGACCATGAGACTTGGGGACTGTCTTGAACGGTCACCAGCCGCTACCTTCTACATACTCTCGAATCTAAGGGATTTCCATTGGCATGTCATAACGTATATCTCGCAAGAATTTCAATAGGGACTAATGTCGCCTCTAAGGCTATCCCTAGGATCACATGTCACACGTCTGCATTGCATACACGGAGTTACAATACAAGGAGTCCCGCATACCCATGCATTCGCATTTTCGTGCAGTCATACATTTGCATCTACATTTGCATTTCTATCTTCACTCGCGTCCATACTAACCGTGCTAGCCGGTCTCCCGAAACTCAAAAAAAATCAAAGGATCGTAGACTATGGAGCAAGGAGAATAAAAGATCTTAGTCTTGCCAAAGAAAAGGATGTCTTTCACCATGCTAGCCACATGTCCATGCCTTGTCATAACAGAATTATAAATACAATAAAGGTTGTCATCGAGCAAGGATTAGTTCAACAAAGAGTTCCCTCATAGACACACTCAAGATGTATCTAATCATAAGGGGTTCATCTACGAACATAACAAACTTACACGAACGCTCTACGATAACCTGGGGGCAAGGATTAGTCCAACTGGGGCAAAATCCTGAACAAAGATGCATGACTACTATGAAGGGAAGGCGACCTGTGTTAACTCCACGCCAAGGGAGAAAGGGTCATAGATTTTCTTCATTAATTTACAAACGCTGAAGGTTGCAAATGGTGTGATACTATCCTGAGAAAAAGCAGAAGAGGTTCAGTCTAAGGAAACTCATGAAGTTCCGAAACGACGAAAACCCATGCTAACGATTTATTCCCGCCAGGTTTGACATGTCCAAAGAAAATTCGAGGTTGCCCTCACTTATACAAGTTTAAGAATCTAAGGAGTGAAACAAGGTCAGTGGATCTACAAAGGAGATTATCCCTAGGATCAATAGGTGTTTACCATGCTCACTATCTCAACCCTTACAACCGCTAAGTGTTACTCAAGATAAAAAGTTGTACCTTCGGATTAGCAATTCTAATGGGATGACCATGCAGGTTTTGGAGTCAATTCATTCACTCACTACCATGACTTTCCAGTCACACACTTCTATTTTTAGGGTTATTAACAAACTTGAGGGAGAATGACGAATACAAATGACTAAGTCCAGCTAAACATATGCTTTCGAGGTAAGACCAAGCCGAGGATGTACAGGCATTGTTTCCATTCTCAAACAGCGGAGATATAAGGATGTTAATCCCTCGTTACCCCCTCGAGCCAGGAGTTGAAGTTTGTTTCTACTTTTCAAAAGAACCTTGATTTTAACCAGGGGCAGGGTAGATGTCAACTAATTCAATGATGTATTTTGGTTGTCAAGAGAATCAGTCAATCCGAGCAAGGATTCAAGCATCAAGCAAAGCAAAGGTTCGAGCACATTTTCTTCCTCGCATTCATCAAAGGTTGAGGAAGTAATGGAGATAACATTCACAACAATCTTCTTCCTCATTACATCATTCAAGATCAAGGAAGTATCAAAGGCGAAGCTTACAAATCAAAATCGACATAGCAGTCACAACATGCAATATCCAAGAATCAATCTCAAAAGGAGCTTTCAAGAATAAAAAACGCCCGCTAAGTCAAAATGAAAATTCCATAAAAGGAAACAAAAAAGACTTAGGCAAAATTGGGGCATCCCGATGGGTTAAATTCAAAAGAATTAGCCCATGCAAAAATAAGGGATAAAAACAAAGGCGAAATACAAAGGATAATCTTGTGACTGCTAAACCATCAAAGCTTCACATCAATGCTTGGATCTTTACAACATATGTCATCAAAGCTTGGATCTCTACTAAGGCTTCTGCTCAACATCGAAACTGAAACGATTCTCTTGCAAACAAAGCACATCCATTGGATTAGGCGAATTTTTAGGATCTGGAGAACATCAAGGAGAAAGGGGTGGGATAAATAAAATTTTGAGCCTTATATCCATTGTTTCTTAAAACATGAACCAGGCCAAGTTACAACATTTAAAAGTCCTAATTGAGGCAAGGTTAACTACGAAAGCATATTAAGCAGGAATTTGTTATACTGACTCCTATGTTTGTTAAAACTACTTCTAATCACTATGCTTCTTCAAGCACTCTTTTCAAAACCATCCAGTCCTAATTCATAACGGACTTCGATTTCAAAACTTGCATACGCATTCCATTGGAGCTACTTCTCAAAAAGTACAACACCATCTACGAGTATACACTTAGCATCGAGGAAATCTCGAAATGGGTTAATCAAAGGTGATCATTTCTAATAAAGACCCTGGAGTCGGGGGAACCACATCTAGGGGGTTCTCCTAAACAGGGGCAAAAAAATTTTCAAGGAGCACAGAGGTATACAATCAAAACATCCTATTCACCAGGGGCACTCTTCCTAAGGTTCAATCGACTTGGGGCACATCTCAAAGCAATCTCAAACAGGGGCATGTCAGACATGGGAAGAATTCAAATTCAGAGGATAGAACACTATGGATAACCTTCCATGACCTGGAGATCAGGGGCACACCCTTCAATCTAAACATCGAAGCATATGACAAGGCTATTCCCTGGGGCACTTCCTTCATAAGCATCTTTCTCCATGAAAATACTGGGGCAATGGATATCAAATCCCCAAGACACACAACAAAAGGAAAAGGCGTTCTCGCACTTTACAACTTCGAACAAAAATTTCTCCTAACTACGATCATCAAAGTTCAAAAACATGTACCGGGGAATCGCGCTAGCATCACACCCACCTTATCAAACAAACCTACAACTCCAGCGAGCTATATACGCTTTGGTTATTAATAACCTACCGTTGGAGCATCACACAAATACATACAAATCACGCATTACATACATTGGTTGATACATTACACCGTAACTCTTTATGTGGTCTTCTTCAAGACAAACATTCACATCCATTCAAAAGACCTTTTTCGGGTAATCTTACAGAAGACATTACTTCGTTCCACTCATTACGTCAACCAAGCATACGCATATGCATAAGCATACATAAACATTACAAAGCCAGCATAAGCATAGTCAGGGTATAAGTGCAAGCATGGAATAAACAAGTTCAAAGGGTTTGAGGAGATAAAACCATGAGATTGCATCAGCATTAGCATACATGCATACACATTAGCATTAGCATATACATATCACAAAAGCCCAATTTTTATTGGCAATCCAAACCATTAAAAATGTCCAGTTCCCGTCTGGTAGTCAGTCCTCGTCTGACCGTTTCATCAGTATACATACAACATATGCACGTGTAAGCATTCACACATACGCAGTATACACACAGCAGGGGCACGTGCATAACGCATAAGCATGATGCATACGCATTTACAAAACAAAATTCTACATAGGTAAATTTCGCGACAACACTCGCGAATAACCCTATTGGTGGTACAGGTAAATTCTGCGATAACACTCGCAGACAACCCTGATAACATAGGTAAATTTCGCGACAACACTCGCGAATAACCCTATTGGTGGTACAGGTAAATTCTGCGATAACACTCGCAGATAACCCTGATAACATAGGTAAATTTCACGACAACACTCGCGAATAACCCTATTGGTGGTACAGGTAAATTCTGCGATAACACTCGCAGATAACCCTGATAACATAGGTAAATTTCGTGACAACACTCGCGAATAACCCTATTGGTGGTACAGGTAAACTCTGCGATAACACTCGCAGATAACCCTGATAACATAGGTAAATTTCGCGACAACACTCGCGAATAACCCTATTGGTGGTACAGGTAAATTCTGCGATAACACTCGCAGATAACCCTGATAACATAGGTAAATTTCGCGACAACACTCGCGAATAACCCTATTGGTGGTACAGGTAAATTCTGCGATAACACTCGCAGATAACCCTGATAACATAAGTAAATTTCGCGACAACACTCGCGAATAACCCTATTGGTGGTACAGGTAAATTCTGTGATAACACTCGCAGATAACCCTGGTGACATAGGTAAATTTCGCGACAACACTCGCGAATAACCCTGGTGAAACAGGTAAATTCTGCGATGATATTCGCCGATAACCCTGTCGGTGCAGGTGAACTTGCTAGAATTATAGCAAGCAATCCTATTGGGGTCCAAACTGCGATGTAACTTGCCAGAACTATGGTAAGTGAGAGATACAAACTACGATGTAACTTGCCAGAACTATGGTAAGTGAGGGATACAAACTGCGATGTAACTTGCCAGAACTATGGTAAGTGAGAGGTACAAATTGCGATGTAACTTGCCAGAACTATGGTAAGTGAGAGGTACAAACTGAGAGTAACTTGCCAGAACTATGGTAAGTGAGAGGTTCACAAACTGCGATGTAACTTGACAGAACTATGGTAAGTGAGAGGTACAAACTGCGAGTAGCTTACCAGCACTATGGTAAGTGAGAGGTTCACAAACTGCGATTAGCTTGCTAGAACTATAGTAAGTAGGGGTTCACAGACTGCGGAGGCTTGCTGACCATAGCAAGCCAATTACACAACCAACAGAAGGTCCTTGCTATTCCTTTTCAGGAACCTTTCCAGGAAGTCTTCTTCAAGACGTATTCCATCCTTTCTAGGAGCTTTTCCAGGCATACAAGATTTTTCAAACGATTCCTCAATTGGGTTTATCACGTTAGTCCCTCGGCAGTGATATCTTCCAAAACATCATCAACAAACAATCAAAGGTGCTATCTTTCTTTTCAGAATTACTAACATACTTAGATTAACGTAACTAACAATCATGCATCATTTCAACTAACTAACCTCATTCATACATTACGCATATACATACATGGCTCTCATTTATTTTGAGAAGCGCACTGCATCATGCATCGCATGCATCATAAACATTGCATAAAGTCAAAGTTGCCTTTTTAGGCCACGCTACGATCTGAATGCGTAGCTCCTATAAAAAAAAAGAGAGAAGGAAGAAGGAGGAACATTTTCCCTGGGTGGCACCTGTAAGCCCATCTCCCTCAGAAGTCCTTCTCGACAAATGCAAATTTTAGGGCATTTCAGTGTCCAATCATCTTCTACCTTTAGATCACGATAGGCAGACGTGCCTATCTGATTCTTCAGGTTTAAGAAGATTGAACAGGGGCAGCTGTCATACCCCAAAATTTGCCCAATCAGATCTATATCTCTTAATTCTTCAAGGGTCAAAATTAGGAGTTATGGGGTTTGATATTCCTATTGTCAAACCCGTCCTCTTATAAAATATCCTGAGAAATAAATGGGGTGCGATTAACAGGTGTTCAAAGGTTTCATCAATTGCTAATATAATTTTCTTTTACTAACATTTGCGTTTTTCTGGATTATTATTAGCAATTTTCATTACTCCTAACTATTAGTATTTAATATTATTAATTTTATTATTAATATTAATATTAATATTAGGTGATGTTATTATTAATACTATCTAAGGTTATATTATGTATGCATTATTATTATTAGGATTCTTTTAGCTTTTTTTTAATTATCATTATTTTATTAAGCTATTAGAATAAAATAGAATAAAAATAAGAAAAAGAAAAATAAATGAGCCAAATTCGTCCACAAGTTTCAAGAGCAAGAAAAGAACATTTTTGGAAAGATTTGATAGAATATCTTCACATGAATGGGCAATATTTGGGATGGATTAGAGAATGTTTTCTTCAGAATCATTGACCTAATACAGTGATATATAAACTAACAAGAGTGGCAGACACAAAGGGGAGGGTATTTTGGCCGCTGCAAAAATCAGATTCGATAACAAAAATTCAAGAACAGGGTGGGGTCGGTTCTGAATATTGGGGCAATTTCAAAGGGTTTTGAAGGTCCCTTCTCCTTCCCATAGGATTGCCGAAGCTATCCAAACCTCCTCCAAGTCTACTCACGCTCAGAATCGCGCCATTATTGGCCTCGCTTTGCACGAATTCTTTCAATTCCGATTTACATGATACACATTTATTAACTTGATTTTGATTGTGCAGGCGTGTTTAGATTAATGTTTATGAGCTTCCTAGAGATTTAATTTGATTTCGGTTTGTTTGAGAGAACTACCATGGTTAGGTTTTTTTTAATTCACGATTCGGGGCTGCGTAAATAGAGACGAAATTAGCCCAAATCGTTGGCGTCTCCATGTTCGGGGAGTAGGATTTAGCGAACCTGGATGATTAATTGGGATTTATCTCCATTGTATGATGAACTTGACATTTGCAGGTCTGCAGCAACGCATAGAAACCGTAGCCAAAAGCCCTGTATTTTCCAGAAGTGTCTCCGCGAAGAAGAAGAGGCTGGGAGCGAAATACTGTTTTAATTTCTTTAAAGCGATTGTGTTTTCTACATATAACATTGTGCTTATGTTTTATTCAGCATGGAGGCACAGCGCAGTTGGCAAAACATCACGGTGGTAATCATGGAGACGGGGGTTCAAACCCCACCTGGAACGCATATTTTTTTTAACAATTATGTGTTCTGGTTGCCTCATGATTCAATGGTTCTTCTCCTGCGCCTCACCATGGTACACCCTCACTCTCTCACCCCTGGATCATTAACATCTCAGATCTGACGCACCAAGATGGAGATGCATACTATGGATACCCAACTCAGTCATATGCAATCCAAGCCCAGGTTTTCTTAATTGTTTTTATGTGTTTATTTGTTTAATGGTGTAATTGAATTAAGATATTTTTATGGTATATGGTTTAATTGTTAAATTAAATGAATAATATAATTAAATTAGGAGTTGGGTTATAATTAGGGTTATCTCGATTATCCCGTTTTTTCGATTTAATTTATTTAATTTTAATTATATAAATCACAACAACCCTAGAGAAATATATTAGGGTTTGCTCCCTCCCATTTGGGGCTAGAGTATCAAAACATTAGGATTTAATTTATTATTCGTTCCGACTAAATCTATTGGTCGCAATGGTTAATAATCGATTAATTTAATTAATCAAATCCTATAAATTAAAATACAACTATTTCGCTAAATGGTTTTAACCATCTTATTGGTTATGATGATTAGCATACCTTATCAATTTGTAATCGAATCTATCGATTATGAGGGATAACGATAAATTAATAAATCAATAATAAAACATATTAATTCATTATTAGTGATAATCGAATCAATCGATTTGAATTGGTAATGATGCAAAACCCCAATCTTTTAACTATGGTGATCAAACCTATTGATCATTGCGGTTAATTGTGCCAAATCAGGGTTGTACGCCCAGAACATCTAAAACAACTTCAAAACACTTTTCAAACATCTTTCAAACTTCAAGTTCAAAATACAGATTTTTATCTACGATAGGCTATTCAAAGCCTTCAAACCTTCAAATCAAATTTCAAACCTTAAGGGCGTACAACCCGTCCCCCGAACTACGTTGACTCTGATTCTCCATAAGGAGATACGTAGGCACTTGGCAACAAGGCGAGTCCCCTCCCCCATAAATCTCATTTTGTCCCGATTTCATTTCCTTAAATCATAAACCTTAATTTTGATAATATTTGCCTTAACCCTATTAACTGTCTGTCATCTTTCTTTATATTAGCTATAAACCTTCATCTTTGCAATGTTAGCCTTTAGGAAAGGGTTGAGGGTGCCTAACACCTTCCCTCGACCTGAATATAGTATCTTACCCTGATCTCTTAACTGCGTAAGGTTTCCTATTCGCCTTGGTAGAATAGGTGGCGACTCTCTAAGTTTAAATTTTAGGCAGGTTGCTACAGGGGGCAACCAGAGTCGAAATTAAAGGAGACTCAAAATTAGTGATAGAGCAACTGACAAAAGAATACAAATGTATCAAAGAGAATTTGATCATGTATTTTGTCATAGCAAATAGGTTTCTCAAAAAATTTGAGTATGTGGATTTAAAACACGTCTCAAGGATAAACAATTAAGAAGCAAATGATTTGGAACAATTAGCCTCAGGATACAAAGTATAAAAAGAAAAATTAGAAGAGTTGATCGAGGTAAGAGGCAAAGCAATGGCCACAAAATTGTCTCTAAGTGATATGGAGAATTCACAGTTAGGCTTCACCAACGAAGAGGAATTCGAAGTATTAAATATAGATTCCCTAGCAGATACAGATTGGAGGAGTCCAATCGTAAACTACTTGAGGGATCCTTCGACAGATACGGATAGAAAGGTAAAATATAGAGCCTTATCGTACTTCTTGATGGGAAATGAATTGTTTAAGAAAACCCCTGAGGGAGTCTTATTAAAATGTCTGGGCGAAACTGAAGCTTACTTGGCACTCTCGAATGTGCACAGTGGGGCATGTGGTGCCCATCAAGCGGGGCACAAAATGAAATGGCTTTTGTTTCGTTATGGAATGTATTGGCCCACTATGCTAAAAGATTGCATAGAATTCGCCAAGAGTTGTCAGGAATGTCTAGAACACGCAAGTATTCAACATGCACCTGCAAACAAATTGAGTTCAATCATAAAACCATGGCCTTTCAGAGGTTGGGCATTAGACTTAATTGGAGAGATTTGTCCCACATCATCCAAAGGCCAGAGATATATATTAGTAGGAATAGACTATTTCACAAAGTGGGTTGAAGTAATACCACTAGCCAATATAGACCAAGAAGTTGTGATTGAGTTTATTCAAAAACATATATTGTATAGATTTGGAATCCCAGAAAGCATAACCACAGACCAGGGATCGGTGTTTACTGGTCGAAAGATGCAAGAGTTTGCGAAAGAGATGGGGTTCAAGTTGTTTACTTCTACACCTTATTATGCTCAAGCAAACGAACAAGTCGAAGCACCCAATAAAGTGATAATTGGTCGAATAAAGAAACATGTAGAGAAGAAACCTAAGAATTGGAACAAGACTTTGGATCAGGCACTTTGGGCTTGTCAAACATCTCCCAAAGAAGCTACCAACACTACACCATTTCAGTATACGTTTGGACACGATGCAGTACTTCCATTTGAAATATACCTACAACTAGTTAGGATTCATAGACAAGAAGAAATTCCCCCAAATATATATTGGGAAATGATGATGAATGAGTTAGTTGATCTGGACGAAGAAAGGCTTCGAGGATTGGAAATGATAAAAAGACAAAAAGAAAGGGTGTCAAGAGCATCTAACAAAAAGGTGAAAGGTAAAACATTTGTTAACAATGATTTAGTTTGGAAAGTTATTTTGCCTATAGATCGAAAGAAACAAGCTTTAGGAAAATGGTCTCCACACTGGGAAGGCCCTTTTCGAATCTTAAAAGTATTCTTAAATAATGCCTATGAGATAGAGGAACTGGCAGAAGATCGTAGGATCTTAAGAGTAAATGGAAAGTATCTGAAAAGATATAAGCCAGTCATGCACGAAGTAAAGATTGCAAAAACGTAAATATTAAATGTAGATGTCGTGGGCCAAAATGGTAAAACATTCGCCAAAATGGCTTTATCCTTATACAAGATATGTAATATAAAGTGGGAAGAGAAACGATGTCAAAATATATTTTATTACTTTAAAGGATCAAGGATACATCCGGTCATTGATAGGTTGCATTACATGCAAACCAAAATTACAAAAAAAAAAAGTACTACTAAATAAAAGAAGTAATAAATATTAAGGGTAACAAAACAAAAGTAAAGACCCACGATGCCTTCAACACCCTTCATTTGACCCTTTGCTGCAAACCCTCTATGCTTAGCAGGGGCAAGCTTTCCGCCTCGAACGAGTCAAGGGATCCATCCCTGCGCAACTTTTTTACTATCTCTAGTTTGACAAACATATAAGATAGTAGTCTCTCGTAAGGAAGACAAGAGGGTTTTCCTTGGCGAGAAGTAGCAACAGCTTCAGAGATGTTTGAAGATCATCAGTGGAATGTTGATCTTCTTTTTCTGGAGAGCACAGAGCATGAACTCCAGGTCCTCCACCATGATACTTTCTTGATCTTCCTTTCGTGGGCGAAAGTTACCCACCAGGAATTGATGCCAAATCCTGCAAAGGAGCGCGTTGAAGAGGTCTTTAGCGAAGATACTCGCTAAAACGTCAAAGGTGCTCATGGCAAAAGAGTTGTCAAACACAAGACCAGAGTTTTCACATCTCATCACTTCAGAGATGAGTGTCAGAGAGATGATGATGTGAGACCCGTAGAATCTGGAAACGATTGTAGTTTTCCCCTCTGAGTCCATCTGAATGGATGCAAACATCCAGAAATCAGCCAGCATGTGTGGGTAAACAGACCCTTCTAAGATTCCTAGGTAAACCTTTAAGTTCTGGGTGGCAAATAGTTCATCAAGATCAATGCCATTTTGGTGGAACTCTTCAGCAGAGGGTTTGAGTTCTTTCTGGATGGCAGAGATAATGTTGTTATAATTTAGAGGTGTCATCGTTGCAAGAGAGTGTACAAGAAAGAGAAAACCTTGATAAAAATGTGGAAGAGGATGAAGAAATGATAAAAATCGTAAGGTTTATATAGAGGATGTTTGTCTTGAAGAGTGGTTACGCTTTGAAATCTTATTGGACCACGTGTGGGATCCCCGAGGGAAGATATGGAGTCCTCCGTTTCTAGTCTTGGAAGTTGAAGTGTAATCATGTTAGAAACTGATACACGCACGTCTTAATTAGACGTTTTGGAAAAAGTGATGTCATGATTAACTAACTGTTACGGCTAGTAGAGTGGAACGTCAAGTCAAAAACTAAGTGGCTGCGAAGAGTAATCATGTCACGTGTATAAGCTATTGAGGTCATCATGATGGTTGAAAAATAGGTTTTGACAATTTAAAATGGTTAAAATATCATTTGTGACATTGCATAGTAGAATATATGTATATTTAAGAAACAAATAATACATGTGTATTCATTAGCCAGTTCGATTACAAAAAGCAAGACAAGTACAAAATGGAAAAAGCATTACAAAGACTATTATGATTAAGCAAAGTCTGCAAGAAGATTGTTCTTCATTCTGGAGTATTGAGAGGCCCATAAAGACAAGCGGAGTTCGATTGTGGCCTGTTGTTTCTTCAACTCTTCGATCTCTGGCACTAATTTTTGCGCTGTTTCGATATGTTGAATACCCTCTTGTACCACTTCATCCAATTCTTTTTGCTTTGATTGCTTGATTTCTTCCTGGCGAGACTTGGCAGCTTTCACTTTCTCTTGGAGGCGTTCAATTTCTTCTTCCCAAGATTTGATATTAGTCTTCACAAACATACACTTACCAACCCGTTATACTCAACCTACGATACTCATCTATGTCATCACGTATCTCTCACATAAGCGTCCATCTCTGGAGCACAAACGAGATCATCTCACAACTAAGGTTATCTCTAACGCGAAGTCATGAGAACATTCGTGTTCTCGCATCAACGATCTCTCGCGCGCCGCTCAAACACGAAAGCATTAAGATTAGATACAAACTGTGAATGCTAGCTCTAAATCTATCTCTAGAGTTCAGAACCAACAGATTATCATCCTAGATAAGGATTCAAGAAGTTTATCTCTAAAGCAACCCAAATCCCCAGCATAGAGCAAAAATCCAGAACAACAATCAACACAGATTTGTAAAGCAAGTTAAACATAACATTATAATCGGTAAATATACATAAGATTCAAGTAAATATACAAACAAACCCAACACAAAAGAAATACACAAAGAATAGAAGAGATAAACCAAACATCTCGCGGGTTGTCAGCTCCGGTTGATGAGAAATCCACCTCCGATCTTCCAAGTGCATGACCCGGTGTTGTTTTCTAAGCTAATCTTGATCTAAGAATGAAAATGATGGAGTTGGAACCAAAAACTCTCCAAAACCATACCCTAGAAATGTTACAAATGAAGAAATATAAACACAATTTCTGCTACGGCCGCTTAGCGGCCAAACCTCGCTGAGCGGACTACACGTATTACAAAAATATCTAGAACAGTAAACAGGGCTCCGCTTAGTGGCCAGAGCTGCCGCTTAGCGGCCAGGAAAATTGGTTCGCCACTGGAAAGCGCGCTTAGAGGCCGCTAAGCGGACCTCTCTGCACAAATCTTGCTTATTTGATCCAAAATCGCGCAATCGGAGCCGTGCCTTCGACACTTTATTCCTCGAGGCTCCAATAAACATGAATACCTATAAAAACAAAGGAAAAACTATTAAACGGTATATAAAACATATGAAAACTAAATAATGTGAATATATACACAAAAGTGGGGATTTTATTACAAAAACGGAATGAATAGAATCGATAAGTGCCACAATTATATACTCAAAATAACAACATTTTGGTACTTATCAAACTCTCCCAACCTTAAAACTTTGTTTGTCCTCAAACAATGTCAAATAAATCAAAGAATCAAAAGCAATAAACCAAAGAATTGTGAATTAACAAGTTTTGAAAACCAAAAACAAATGTAAACGTATAAACAAAGTAAATACTTACCACTATACTACAACGACAACATGTAAATGAAACGCATCTTAAGTACAAAAAGCATACAAAACATTCTAACACAATACATGCTCACTTCATGAATCACACCTAGCAAAAATTCATCAATGGATGAAGAACACACAAAGGTGAAGGACTTTTAACACTCATCCAACAATCTTGCAAACAAAAGATTAAATTATGCATTCATCTAAAAATCACATTGAAATTACAAAAGCAAGAATCACAAGGGCTTTTCAAGGTTGCAATGTGGCTTGGTTAACAAACAAGGGATAAGTCCTAAGGCTAATCGAAACAAAAACTTGCCTAAACCTAAGGGAGTGATCAATCCACCAAAGATTCAAACAACAAAACCTCGACTAAACTTCTTCCATAACCACAAGTTTCTCAAACCAATCACAATACTTATTAGCACAATTATTCGCTTCGCTTCTCTTTTCTTTTTCTTTTTCAAAACTTTTTTGCTTTTTTTTCTTTTCTTTTTCTTTTCGCATCTACTTTCTTTTTTTTTCTTTTCAACCTCATAGCAACAACCAAATAAGTGCACAATCATTTTTCTCCCCAACTTGAATTCAACCACATCTTCATGTGAATACTCCCTACTTTCTAAGGCAAGGTAAAAATTCATACCAAAAATCATGGTTGAGGGTTCAAGAAAACAAAGAATCAATCATCCATGCAAAAATGAGAACTAAACACTCAAATATAAGCATTTAGCAAAAACAACGTGGACATTGACAAAAAGGCTCAAAAAGGGTTTACAAATGATCACACACTCACAAGGTGAATTAACTATTTGGTTTTGGTGGTTGTGCTCAAAATGAAACAAAATGCCTTGATCCTTTTCATGCTTTCATAAAATCAACATAAACAAAATATTAAGCATAATAAAATCCAGTTAAAACAAAGATTGTGGCCTCCAGCATATATGAACAATGGAAAGCTTCCTTACAGTTATGGTTTGGGAACTAAAGTGATTCAATCAACAAGCAAGTAATGCAAAAGAATGAATGGTATGGTAATTGTACAAATGAAAAGTTTCCTAAACATGCTATGCTATAGAAAGCGATAAATGAGTACCTTGAATGATACGACTTCAAAAACAATATCCTACCATACATCCGCAAGTTGAAACACTCAAGCTTTGGAAAATCACCTCAAAAATCTTCGAATCACCGAACAAAATTTGAGTACAAACAACCACAAAAGAATTAGAAAAACAAAACTAATATAAACAACTAATTAGCCTTGGTGAGAGTGGGAAAAAGGAGTGAACCAAGTGGAATGGGAACCCCACTGATACAAAGCAGAAAAACAAAATTTTACTGTCATCGCTTAGCGGAGCTAGGCTCGCTTAGCGGATGACAGAAAAATCAGAACAGAAACAGTTGTTCCAATTTTCCTCCACTTCACCTAAATACCTCATAAATATAAATATAAACAATATTTACAACCGTTGGGGTGCCTCCCAACAAGCGCTTGTTTTACGTCATTAGCTCGACGCCTTTATTGTTTCGGTGTTTGGAAAGTAGCTTCCTTCCGTCATGCCATGGTGACGTCTCACCGCACAAGCCTAAAGAAAGTGTCCTAACCAACCACTCAACAAACGTTACGGGTACAAATATATACAATGATCAAACGAACATAAAGGAAAACACAAGTATACAAATATGTATATGAACAAACACATATATACAAACATGAAACACATATAACTATTAACATACACAAAGAGAAAGTTGGTGAATGTTAGATGCACGAGTTGAAAAGTGAAGATTTGTAAGTAAAGAGCTAATCCGAGATCAACATGTTTTACCAACATTCACCAACAAAAGTATACTTATTTGTAACATATACAAGTAAAACTATATGGTGAACATAAACAAGTAAACATGTACAAGTAAATATATATACAAGTGAAAGTATACAATATATACGATATATACAAAGCTCAAAATCACGAAAACTATTGCGATGCAATCACAACCATCCCCGGCAACGACGCCATTTTGTTGAATGCAGTATAGGGCAAGCAACAAAAAAGATATAGAAATATTGATCCGGGAATTATCGTCCTCAAAGATGGAGAGATGCCATTCAATAGTTTCTACAGTTTCAAACTTGGGTTGAATGAGCAAAAAGTAAACAAAGATATAGACAGGAAAAGAATAAGCACATTCTTAGAAGAGAAATAACTTATCAGGAATGTAAATATATTCTCTCTTCACAAACATACACTTACCAACCCGTTATACTCAACCTACGATACTCATCTATGTCATCACGTATCTCTCACATAAGCGTCCATATCTAGAGCACAAACGAGATCATCTCACAACTAAGGTTATCTCTAACGAGAAGTCATGAGAACATTCGTGTTCTCGCATCAACGATCTCTCGCGCGCCGCTCAAACACGAAAGCATTAAGAACATATACAAATGGTGAATGCTAGCTCTAAATCTATCTCTAGAGTTCAGAACCAACAGATTATCATCCTAGATAAGGATTCAAGAAGTTTATCTCTAAAGCAACCCAAATCCCCAGCATAGAGCAAAAATCCAGAACAACAATCAACACAAATTTGTAAAGCAAGTTAAACATAACATTATAATCGGTAAATATACATAAGATTCGAGTAAATATACAAACAAACCCAACACAAAAGAAATACACAAAGAATAGAAGAGATAAACCAAACATCTCGCGGGTTGTCAGCTCCGGTTGATGAGAAATCCACCTCCGATCTTCCAAGTGCATGACCCGGTGTTGTTTTCTAAGCTAATCTTGATCTAAGAATGAAAATGATGGAGTTGGAACCAAAAACTCTCCAAAACCATACCCTAGAAATGTTACAAATGAAGAAATATAAACACAATTTCTGCTACGGCCGCTTAGCGGCCAAACCTCGCTGAGCGGACTACACGTATTACAAAAATATCTAGAACAGTAAACAGGGCTCCGCTTAGCGGCCAGAGCTGCCGCTTAGCGGCCAGGAAAATTGGTTCGCCATTGGAAAGCGCGCTTAGAGGCCGCTAAGCGGACCTCTCTGCACAAATCTTGCTTATTTGATCCAAAATCGTGCAATCGGAGCCGTGCCTTCGACACTTTATTCCTCGAGGCTCCAATATGCATGAATACCTATAAAAACAAAGGAAAAACTATTAAACGGTATATAAAACATATGAAAACTAAATAATGTGAATATATACACAAAAGTGGGGATTTTATTACAAAAACGGAATGAATAGAATCGATAAGTGCCACAATTATATACTCAAAATAACAACATTTTGGTACTTATCAATTAGCTCCACAAGTGTCGTACTCTTTTTTGCGCTTCGCACGCTCAAGCTCAAGGGCGCCAGCTCTGGCAGTTGATTTGTTAGTAGCTTTCCACGAAGAGCTATGAGAAGCTTTCGTGCTGAGTTTTTGGTTTACCTCGTGCTTTCGAAGGTTATCAGCTTCAAGCTGATCAATTAAAGAACTTATTCAAACAATCACTTGCGAGGCTTCGTCAGAGACTTGGAGTAGATCCACTTTCTTTAGAAGATTTTTCAACCCAAAGCAACTGGTGGAATCCTTACTCAGAACTTCGATAAGGCCAGTCTCAAAGAACTTCTCCTTTATCTGACGAAGAAGGTTTGGAGCATCAATTCTCGTACTACTTTCCACCAAGATATTCGAGGAAGTCTTAACCATGATGGGCGAAATGCTTTTAGCATTCATCATAGCCTTGAGGAAGCTTACAGGATCAGTGTTCTTAAGTTGCTCTAATTCGGCTGGAGTGAGTTCAAAAGAAGTTTTGGTCAAAGTGGTTGCAGGAGAAACAATAGTACCAAAGGTCGAAGTTTCAACATTGCTAGATTTATGTAAACTAGAGACTTCGTCCATAGCTTCGTTCCCAAGGTTGGTGTCCTCATTTCTGGTAGACTGTTCAGATACCTCACTAGTGTTAGAATGTTGAGCAATATCCTCCATATATTCGTCTTGATTGATAACGGGGGATGCATCATTCGAATGAGTATCTTCAGTATGCTCAGGGGAAGCAGCTTTGGTGCTAGGTTCATTATCCTCGAGAACTGGAGAAAGACTGGGAGATTTTTATTGAGGAGCACCTGTTACAAAAATCAAGATACATTAAGATAAAAGATATGGAAAATTATTGATAGATTCAAGGCCTATAAAGGTATACCTTGGGGATTATCAAGGTCAAGGTTGAGAGTTGAAACTTTGAGATCAGAAGTAGTTGTGCCTGCATCGTCCCACAAATGCAAGGTAAAATGTAAACTTAGCATGAAAAGTTAAGCATAATGGATTGTTAAAATCCAAGATTCTATACCTTGGGTGGGATGTTATCCGGGCTCGAATTATGACTTTCGACAACTAGGGCATTACCAGTGGTCTTCAAAAGTTGTTCGTCAGACGGTACTTTGTCACTTGATGACGTGGGTTTTGAAGTTCCAGATCCTTTTCCTTTAGCTGAAGAAATGGTGGCCTTTTGTCTTTTCTTCGCGGCTTGTCTGGTATGAGGAGGAGATCTGTCTTCATCGTCTGAAGCACTAGTATTCGAAGGTTTCCGTTTCGGAGTTGGTGGGGGTTTCGAACTCTGAAAATATTCATAATAAGAAAATTGAGTAATGTCCAGAATACAAGCACAAATTAGAGTGTTAAAGTGTATACCATTGGTTTCTTGCCAGTATTAACAGAGTCATCCTCACTTGTTTTGTTGCTTCTCGAAGCTTCAATGTCCTTTTGAGCAGCCACTTCCTTGATAACTCTCTTTCGACCTAGAGCTGTGAATAAAGCAAAGTTAGTAAACAGACAAAGTAAGGGTCGTAATCGAAAGATTATCCAAGCCCCAACCTTCAGGTATTGGAGTCAGAACACGAACGTGCACGAGGCTTATATGAAGATGTCCTTTGAAATTATTCAAGGTATGCTAAGTCGGAACCACTCGTTCAGCGCGTTTTTTGGATTATTCGCAAAGGATTTTGGGGACATTCCCACACATGAACCAGTCTGGAAAAGGAGGGCTTAGAGCCACACCAAAGTCAGCACTAGGTAGTGGAGGGAATTTTGGAGGATAGAGGTTGAAATCCACTTCATAACGTTGTTCAGATCAAACATACGTGGGCAATTTCAACTTATCAAGTTTAGAGGAAACTTTTTCACGCAAAGTGACCGCAGCTTCACGAACGGTCCGACTAAGGTCATCAGGCCTGTAGATAGTTTCAAGGAACTTTTGAAAGGCTTGAATTTCCTTAATATGAGTTGAAGTACCTTTTTTGAAGTTCGCCTGCACATCAGCAAAAGCTTCAGTTAGTTCCTGCAAAAGACTATCCGCATCGAAGATTTGCTTGTAATAATATTATGTCCACCACTAATGGAAGACTATAGTAGAATAGAAGACAGGTTCGAAGGAAATGGGAGAGAGGGTCGTGATGCCAACATATTTAGAAATCTTAGACTCATAATATTCTTCAGATGAATGCATAGTGTGAAGACACATATGATTTCTCTTTTCATACATACATTTTGGCTTAAGTTGAACCAACCCAAATTGTCTTGATACAAGATTAGGTTGATAACAAAGAAGACAGCAGTGGCTCTTTCGATATCGTAATCGATGGTACAACAATTTAGGAGTTAGGAAAGCCTCCCAGATAACCATGGATTCAGCTTGTTGGTCTGGAGAAGTCGCAGGAAATTCTCGTGTGAACCATTCAGGACCCACTTCTCTTTTCACAAATGGAGCCATAGAAGGACTGAAGTGGTAACGTTTAGCGAACATCATCATGTATGCTCGAAAAGTTTCACGAAGCTTTCATGGTTCTTCTTTGGGAGTTAGGTGGGCTAGCCTAGTCCCTTCGACTGTTCGATTTCGTATGGCCGTATCTTCTTCATCCACGATTCCTTTGCATGGAAGGTAAGCTTCGAAGGTGGCGTTGAGCCAGAGCTGTAGTAACCAGAAGGGTCCAGCGAAGAGTAGAGATCCAGTTTTGTAATCTTTGATGAGATATGTTGCTTCGCCAAGATTTTCATAAAGGTACCCTAAAATTAGCTGGCTTAAATTTAATTTCTTTCCAGCATTTATCTGGTTATCCATACAAAGGTACCTCTTTGCCACTTGGAGAGATCTAGAACAAAAAACACATCTTGAGAGCCAAAGTACCAAGAATGCAATATGCTCTTCATCTGTCACTTCAGTAGTCGAGGTGTCATGATGTCTTAGGATGAATGGAGTATAAGTGGCTTTGATTTCATTGAATTGAATGGTATCAGTTTCCATATAGTTAGGATCGAAAACTTCCCCTGTTGGTCGAAGCCCTGTGATAGCGGCTATGTCGAAAAGGGTTGGGGTAATCATTCCACAAGAAATATGGAAGGTATTGTGAGAAGCATCCCAAAAATATACAGATGCTACTAACATGACTTGGTTGTATTCTAAGCATGTCTTAGATAATTGAATCAAATCATAAATCCCTAAGTCTTTCCAGAACAAAGCCTTTTTGGTTTCTATTTTAGCCAACCAAGCATAATAAAGTTCAGGATCTTTTGCTAAAGGGATTGATCTAAATACTTTGAGAAAATTAGTCATAAAATTCAGTCTAATTTTCTCCGGAGCCGCGGCGGCTTCAGTCGAAGCATCATCCGCATTGGTGGTGCCAACTAAGATTAGGTTACCCCCTTGGTCTATTTGGTTCTTGCTAACTAAGGGCCTAGTCTTATAATAAGCAGGAAAGAATTTACCCTGAGAAGAACTACTATCTCCAGGTAAAGGACCCATAAAAGCATGAGTTTTTCCAGAAAGAACAAAAGGGATGATTACCTGAGAGGCGTAAATAGCGCGAGTTTCTGCTAAGTTTGGGTTTGGAATGTATTGTTGGTTACCCACCTGTGTAGGGCGTTGAAACTGTTGAACAGGTTGGAGAGCATTTGAAGTCTCCGATGTGGGTATTTGGATGGTGGAAGACGCCATGGATGAAATTGCTTCAAGAATAGGTTTTGAAACCTAAAAAGGGTTTTTTTGTGTTTAGTTTCAGAAGGATGGAGAACAAAGTTGTGTAATAAGGAGAAAACCCTGAAGGCTAAAGCTTAGGTATTTAAAGGTTTAGTAAGAACTTTTTCAAATCTTTTTGAATAAAGGTCAAAAGGACACGCGGCAAGAGCTGGTTTAATCTAACGGCGGTCGAACAGTTATTAGCCTTACTCCTAGTATCTAGGAGCAATGATCACAAGTAATGACAAAACGTGGGAACGCACGTTTTGAAGAGACGTTTTTGAAAATGACAAGACATTTTGAAAGATAAGTCATAAATGATCATGACGTTAGTCAGATGTCTTGGAACTCTAAAAGGTATGAGTAAAACGAAATCTCATCATGACAAGAAACGCCTATTTCTCTTGTTTTTCGAAACAGACATTTATTGGGAGCAATTTGTTAGTTGGAGATTTTGATTGAAGAATATGTTTCTTGAAGAATTAGAGTTCGAAGAAAAAATGGCTTTCGATGGCCATTCCTGAGAATAAATGGCTTTTTAAAGGCCATTTCTGAGGATGTTATTCATGATGAAGATGATTGAAATCGAAGCTGAATCGAGATAGATTGTCTTCAAGACTTAAGCATTTTTGAAATACAAGAGTATTGAAGCTTGTAGTATTCGTCGCATTCTCACTAAAGATCAGGTTGCCACGTATCGAAAGAGGATTCAGGCGGGAGGATTTGAATTTCGAAATATTCTGTGTAACCGAATAAGGACAGATGACGCCCCAGGGATTCAAAACGCATGCATGTGAGCAACGTGGCATTTCGTTAGTGTAGGACCGTTAGGGTCAAATTAGTATAAATAAGGGTCTTGGTATCAGGATCCAGGGTGTTCATTTTGTACAAATCACTCACAAATCACTCAAGTATCAAGTGTTAAGAGAAAGAGTTCGCTGATAAATGTACGTATGACACCACACTTTTAATGTGTTTGTATTTCTATTTACAGAATCAAAGTATCTTTAAGTTTCCTTAACTTTTTCGCCTAGTCTTTCTTCTAATTCAAGTTTCTTTATTTTCTTCGATTAGTTTTTACATTCTTGCACTTTACATTCCTGCATTTTACATTTCTGAAATTTACATTTCTTTACATTTCCTTCAAAGTTTCACTTACGTTTATAACCAGTTTATGTTTCAGTTGTGTATGTTCATTGTTAGTTTATTTCGCAAGTTATTCCTTTGTTTATACCGTAAACAAGTTTTCGAAGCAAAAGATCAACAAACATGAACCAAATTATCTCGAAAGACAACTATTTGAATATGTCCTAGGATCAATCTAGTCGATCCTGCGAGTAACCAAAGTATATTTATAGTTTGGAAGACTAGCGGTTGTTTACCAGAAATCACCGTAAACAGGGAGCCCTTAGTTAATACATTTCATATAAATGCTAAATATCACTTTGATCTTAACTCTATGGTTAAGGATTGGTGGATTGATCAGGCCTGGTCCATAAAAGATAACATTCTCCAAGCCCTTCCAAATCTGCTTCCTCTTTTAGCTAATGTTACCATCACTGATGAAGAGATTGATGACTGTTTTGTTTGGAAGAATACAAAAATCGGGCAGCTATCTCTCAAGGATGCCTTTAATGCTGTTGTGAATCTTAAACCCTGTGCTACTTGGATATCTTTCCCTTGGGACATAGATACACCTCCAGCTCACTCAATGATAGTTTGGAGGTTCATACACAATAAACTTCCAACTGATGAAAACCTGGAAATCAGAGGATTCTCCTTTCCTTCTCTTTGCAGTCTATGCTTTAATAGCTGTGAATCTTCATCCCACTTGTTCTTTGAGTGTAGATTTGCTAAGCGTATTTGGAATTGGTTTGCTGGCATTTCTCAAATCTGCTGGACGATCAATAGTTTGGATGATTCTAGAAAGATTTTGGAGCAGCCTTGGTGCCCTCAATCTAAGGTTGTGCTTCAGGCAAGCATTGCTTGCATTTTCCAGCAAATTTGGACTATAAGGAACAAAAACAGGTTCGAAGATAAGGCTACTAGTTGGAAATCCTGTGTTGGAACTGTCACTGCCCATGCCAAAATTGTTGGGAATAACACTCACAAGGTCTCAAACTCGATTATGAAAAAATTTGTGGTGCTTAAGAGCCTTGATGTCCTTATCCATCCCAAGAAGCAGGTTGTTACAAAAGAGGTTTTATGGTCTCCTCCTATTGCTGGCTGGTTGAAATGCAACATTGATGGGGTAGCCTCTCATAGTATGGCTGCCTGTGGTGTGTTGTGTCGTGGTCATCAAGCTAACCACGTTTTTAGCTTCTGTTACTTTTTTGGCTCGGAGGGCCCCGAATTTGCTGAGCTTATGGCTGCTATCTTGGCTATTGAAGAAGCTAAGAGAAGGAATATAAGTAATCTTTGGATCGAAACAGATTGTATGTATGTAGTGTTTCCTTTTAAGAATTGCTCGTTGGTGCCTTGGAAACTTCGTTCTCGTTGGCTAGTGTGCTGGAACTACTCGATCAGAATCAACTTTATGGTAACACACATATATAGAGAAGGCAATTTTTGTGTTGATTACTTGGCTAATATTAGTCTGTTTTATAAGTCTTAAAGGTTTTTTAACTATGTTCATGAAGATATTCAAAGAGATTTCTTGCTTGACAAGTTGGGTACCCCAAGGCATAGAATTTCTACCTAAGGGGTTTTGGTTTGGTCCCCCCTTGTGACCCTTGTAATTCTCTTTTTTTGATTTATAACATCTTCTTTTCAGTTTAAAAAAAATAATAATAACAAAAGAAAAATCCAAAGTGTAACATGTGAGATTTGAACTCATGATCTTATACGTGTAAGTTTTTACTCCATACCAATTATGTTATATTACTTATTCAAAATAAAAAGCTAATTAAAAGTATATGAAGACGAGCAAGTATTTGATATTAAACATTTTCTCCAGTCACAGGAGTACCCACTTAGGGCATCGAATAAAGATAAGAAAACTTTGAGAAGACTATCTGGAAGCATATTCATTAATGCAAATGCTTTGTACAAAAGGAATTATGACATGGTCTTGCTCAGATGCGTGGATAGACACAAGGAAGACATGTTGATGCATGAAGATTCATTTGGTACGCATGCCAATGGACATTCGATGGCTAAGAAGATGCTCAGAACATGTTATTATTGGTTGACAATGGAATCTGATTGCTATAAATTTATGAAGAAGTGTCTCAAGTGTATGCTGTCAAAATCCATGTGCCTCCAACACTTTTCAATGTCATTACCTCTCTATGGCCTTTCTATATGTGGTACATTGATATGATTGGAATGATTGAACTCAAGGCTCCGAATGGACACCGTTTCATTCTTGTGGCTATTGATTACTTTACCAAGTGGATAGAAGCGAAAACCTATGCTAATGCAACCAGGCAGGTTGTGGTCCTGTTTATCAAGAACAATATCATCTCTAGGTATGGTGTACCAAGAAGGATTATCAATGATAACCGCTCAAATTTGAATAATAGCATGATGAGAGAGCTTTGTGAAAGCTTCAAGATTAAACGTCACAACTCTTCTCCTTACAGACCAAAGATAAATGGGGATGTTGAAGCAGCAAATAAGAACATTAAGAAGATTATTCAGAAGATGGTTGTTACATACAAGGAGTGGCATGAGATGCTTTCATTTTCTTTACATGGGTATCATACATCCGCCTGAACTTCAATAGGGACCACCCCTTTCTCTCTTGTTTATGGTATGGAAGTAGCGCTCCCCGTCGAGGTCGAGATTCCATCATTGTGAGTGTTAATGTAAACCAAGTTGTCTGAGGATGAATGGTGTCAGAGTAGGTTTGACCAATTGAATTTGATAGAAGAAAAGAGGATGACGGATTTGTGTCATGGAAAGTTATACCAGAAAATAATGAAGCAAGTGTTTGATAAGAAGGTTCGACCTCGTGTATTCGGAGAAGGTGACCTCGTATATTCAGAGAAGGTGACCTCGTGCTCAAAAGGGTCTTGTCTATTAACTCTGATTCTATGGCAAGTGGGCTCCTAATTTTGAAGGACCATATGTTGTTAAGAAAGCCTTCTCTGGAGGTGTACTAATTCTTATAACTATGGAAGGTGAGGAGCTTCTACGTCCTGTGAATGCTGATGTAGTCAAGAAATACTTCGCCTAGAAAAATAAAAGAATAACCCGCTAAATTGAAAACCCGATAGGGCGACTTAGGCAAAAATGAGCGTCTCGGTGGACTGAAAACCTAAAAGGGCGGTCTAGGCAAAAGTTAGAGACATAAACAGAATAAATTATCCCGGTAGATTGAAAACCTGAAAAGGCTATCTAGGCAAAAGTTAGGGATTCATGGCAAGTAACTACATCAGACAAGACTTGATCATTAGCAACGATCTCTTCATTAGAACATGCTCAACACTTTTCAACTGAAGCCTCGGCTCAGGGATTCAAAGTTGCTAGGGAGAATATGGTCATTGTATTTCAATGTATCTTTTTCACGATTTTACCATTTTCCAAACTTTGTAATCATCTATGGAATCTTTCCATTTGCAGACTACCATTCTATTAACAAATTTTGAGCCTTTATCCATTTATTTGTAATCTTATTTCTTTCTGCTTTATAAAATTTCATTTATTATTGATAGTAATTTTTGAAACAGAAAAGTTAAAATAATAACTACCATGTTTTTTGAAAATTACAAAAACATTTTACTTTGACTTATGAATTTACCAAAAGGAATAAAAACAGTTGTTCTGGTGAACGGGCCAATCCGGAAGTACAGAACCTGGCTTTCTCCAACAATTTTGTTTCAGTTTGAAGTACCGTGGGCATTTGCATCAGATTCCCTGCAGCCTTTGTGAGAATTTTGGGATACGAGCTTCTCAAGTTGATAAGTTATCTCCATCTGAGTGAGTTTGGTGATTGATCTACAAATTTTGGGATTTAGTTTGCACATGCAGAGTTTGTCTATGAATACCCCTGGTAGAGTTGGCAGTTTGGGCGTGTTCAACAATTTGGGTGGTTTCAATCCTTTTATCCTTGTGTCGAATCTTCTGTTCATCATCCGCATTCGCTTCAAATGTCGGTACTCCATCGTTTACGATTTCACACACATCTTGAAATATGAAGACGGCCTTCAATTGGGCAACCCAACGTTCGTAGTTCTCACCTTTGAAAATCGGTAGCTTCGTTGAAAATTACGTTGACGTTGTTATTCTGTTTGCCATTACATTCTCTCTTAATCGCAATTTGTGCTCCTTGATACCAATTTGTTGGAACAATTATGGTTTTCAAAAAAGATGAGAGAAGAAGAAGAGAGAAAAGGGAGAAAAACTATAAACAGAATTTGTGAAATACGAAATCCTTATTAAATGATTTGTTATTTACATGATATTATGCCCTTTATATAGGCAACTAAAGCCCAAGTCCAAAACTCTACCAATCGACCAAAACTCAAAACATAGAAAGTGTAAAATACAAATTTATAAGTTAAACTTCGACATAATAACTATATTTTATATTTGATTTTATTGAATACAGTCGACTCCTACTATTTCAACTGATTACTTCAACACAGTTGAATACTATCTTTCAACATAACATCTAACATTGTTCAATGTAAAAAGAATTTTAAGACATATAAACTAGCTATAATGTTTAATGTGTAAATATATGATGTGTTAAATACACTATTTCCATCATTTAGCATAAATGACAAATATGTTAATATTTTTAGTAACAAACTTTGTTATTAATGCAAATATGTAAATTTTCATTGATTGTAGAGTAATGGTGGGGTTACATAAAAAAGATGTAAACACTTAGGACTGCATTGTTATGCATTTGTCCTATATAAATATATGTGGCTAAAGTTTAAGGCATACATCTGATTCACAAAACAAACACAACTTTCTTAGGCTATGTCTGTTTAAATTTAGAAATGAATATCAAATAATTTTGTTCTGGATGCCAAAATAGAAAGAAAAAAAGAATAAAGTTGCACATTTGTGACAAGCAAAACACTTCTATACAATAGTGAGTTGACCTCATCTAATGGAAGTTATAAACTTTCGGGGTACATGCCAAGGGTCTACCGAACATTTGGCATATTCTCAAAACGCATTTAAATTTTGATTCAAGTTTTAGAAGATGAATTATTCAAATTTAATAAGTGGATTTGCGACTTCATTCATAATCGGTCAAAAAAATATTTTTAAAATTAATTACATTTTTAAATCTTATAATTTTATTTATAATAGATTTTATTAATAAAAAATATAATTATTGAGTACATAAATATTATAAATAATTGATTTAAAGTATATATAAAAATTAGATTTAGATATTTTAAAGAATTTTGTTGTTAGTAATTTAGGATTATAAATTTCAATATATAATAATCAATGATAACTTTTTTTTGTTTTAAAAAATTGAATTTTTAATTATTATTTTTTACAAAAAATAATGTATTTATTTATTTTGTTAAGGTCTAGAGGTCCATGGACTAATCCAAACTAGACTCGGACATCATATAAAATCTATTAATAATCATGGGTGAAACGCAAACCGTTTAATGTTCAATTTTAAGCAGAGTAAAATAAATAGATTTGATCGGATACCAACTCTAACTCTAATCTAAGGTTTTTTTAACACCACCCGTGACAAGGCATGAGCAACCTCATTAACTTCTCTCTTAACTTGTCTCTTAACGAACTTAACATTAGAGTTCTTAAATAAAGCACTTATAAAACGTTTACATTCAAGAGTAATAGCACCCAATATTTCTTTATTAAATTTAATAAGTACTTGATTGTCATTTTTTTAAATTTATAACTTATTTTTAATAATTTAAACTTTATTTGTCTAGATTAATTTAGATAATTTATAGTTTATATTTTTCTCTCTTAAAACTTTAAAAATAAATAATTATAACATTTCATTTTCATTAGATAATATGTTTAATTTACTTAATCTACTTTGTAATATTGATGACCTTCCATAAAATTGTAAAAAGGTTGTTGTAAAAATGCTATAGTTTTAGAAATATATATTTTAAAGGGTTAAATATGTTTTTGGTCCCTATAAATATCAATTTTGACTTTTAGTCCCTATAAAAAAATATTGACTTTTAGTCCCTATAAAATTACTTTTGCACTCATTTTTGGTCCCTCTATAAGGACTAAAACTGAATGCAAAAGTAATTTTATAGGGACTAAAAATCAATATTATTTTTTTTGGAAATGAAAGGATATTTTATTGCCAAAAAACAATTACATACACGCCGATCTCAACGATCCAGTCTACCAATCAACAAACAGCTTAAACTATGCTAAGAGTATTGACATTCACATGTCCCCCTAAATTCCGTTTCATAGTACAACGCACCACAGTATTCGTTTTGATCCACTCCACAAGGTTATCATTGGAGCTATTAGAGAAAATAATTTCATTTCTCCTTCGCCAAATCTCGTAAATCGTTTCAGCTATTAGGATCTTTAGCATCTGATTTCTCCATCCTTTCTTTTTTGTTTCTCTGATGAGCCAATCTTTTTCACGCTTCCAACCAGCTGGTTGTCTATAGAATCCCAGCCAAGCTAGCAGATCCATCCATATTCTTAGGGTGGTGTCACATTTAAAAAATAAATGTTCAAGTGTCTCATTTTTCTTACACCAGCAACAGCAGTTATCACCAACATTGATACCAAACCTTACCAATCTATCCTTGGTTGCAATTCTTCCATGGAGGGCCATCCATAACATAAACCGTGCACGGGGTCTAGCTCCATTATGGTACAAAATATATTTCCAGTTAACATCAGTTTGAAAACCACGAAGTTCACGATACATCCTGGCTGTAATGTACTTCTGGTCGTGGACTGCAGTGGTCCAATACGCCGTATGACAGACTTTATCCCGGCATTGCATAATCTTCTTAAGCATCCATGAACAACTCGGTTTTACCTGCCAATTATGTACCGAGTGTCCCTTAATGTAGTATGCGTTCATCCATTTAATCCACATCTTATCCTCTTTTGCTTGAATGTTCCACAGCAATTTACTAATCGTTGCTACATTCCATTCTACTAAGGATGTGATGTTCATTCCGCCAGCCACTTTAGAGTAACAAATTGTGTCCCATGCAATAGGTGACTTCCTGTTGATATTGTCAGTTCCAGACCAAAGGAAGGTGCGACATATAGCTTCAATTCTATGGAGCACTTTTTTTGGGATCGGGAAAACATGCATCCAATACGCTGTGATTGCAAACAAAACACTCTTTATTAACTGCAGTCTTCCAGCATAGCTAAGCAGTCTCGCTGTCCAATGACGGATCCTTCCCACAATTTTCTCTATGAGCGGTTCATATTGGAAAGCAACTAGTTTACGACTAGTCATCGGGACCCCTAGATACTTGAAAGGGAGGTTTCCTGCAGAAAACTTTGTAATCTCGAGTATTTGCGGCTGGATATTAATAGGCACTCCTCCAAAGTATACTTTGCATTTGGTGGGATTGGCTCTCAGTCCTGTTGCTTCAGAAAAGTTATGAAATTCTGTCATCATGCTTTGTATAGATGTCTTGTCCCCCGAGCAAACAGAATCAAATCGTCTGAGAAACAAATGTTGGTAATATTCAATTTTTTGCACTTTGGATGGTATTTGAACTCAGGATGGTGTTGCAGCTTCGCCAAACATCGGTGAAGGTATTCCATCACTAGCACGAATAGTAGGGGAGAGACAGGATCACCCTGTCGTAGTCCGCGTCTAGCTTTGAGCACTCTACTTTGCTGGCCATTAATCATGTATCTGTACGAGACAGTTTTAATACAAAGCATAATCCAACGAATAAACTGATTTGGGAAATTTAGTTCATTTAGAATTCCTTCCAGTGCTACCCACTCCACCGTATCGTACGCCTTTTGTACATCCATTTGAATAGCACATCTAGGCGAGATATATTTTTTGTTGTACCCTCTCAGAAGTTCCTGTGCAATGATTATGTTGTCATGTATAATTTTTCCAAGAATGAATGCAGACTGACTATAGTGTACAACCCTGTGGATCACTTTGCTGAGCCTCGCTGTTAGTATTTTCGAGATTATCTTGTATATAGTCGTACAACAAGCAATTGGTCGCATATCCTTCATACTATTGGCATCACTCTTTTTTGGAATAAGAGTGACCAAGGCACAGTTGAAAGCAGGGTGCATCCTTTCTTGGGTGAAAAAAATCATGTATAGCCCTTTTAACATCCCCTCCTACCACAGTCCAAGCTGCTTTGAAGAAATCAATATTATTTTTATAGGGACTAAAAGCCACTTTAGGTAATTTTATAGGGACAAAAAACATATTTAACCCTATTTTAAAAGAAGTTAAAATGTGGGGTGATATGGTTAGCTATTTTGTGGACTTTTTGGTTGTCTAGAAACGATTTTTGCTTCCGCAATGAAGGTTGGGTTGTTGATAATACGGTTTAGAATATCAAGTCTTTGTTATGAAAGTGGTCGTTTTTCGGAGAAATTACGCACTCAATATATAGTTTTTATGAGTTTACTAAAGACCCTTTGTTTTTTCTCTCATAGCTATATTTGGTTTGTAATTTCTTTTCGGCGGATTTTTGTTTTTTTCCCGCCTTCCGAGTAAACAGGTTTGAGAACCCTCAGTTCTCCTATATATTCCATCTTGCTTACACAAAAAAAAAAGTAAATAATAATTTATTAATTTAGAAAATTAGACAAAACAAAAGTTTAATTTTACTATTTAAGTTAACAACTATGGTTACACAATCTCGATAATTTTTTTTCTCAGTACACATTCCCTTGATAATTCTTACTATTAATGCTATTTGCTTATTTTTTATGATAACCAAATGTGAAATGTCTTTGGTCTTTGCTCTAAGAACAATTCTTCAACACACTATTTAATAACAATGGGCATGCTAATTAGTAATTAGTGATTAAAAATAAAAATACCATGGGCCATTATAAAACAGGTAGAGTATTACCAAATTTGGATTATATTAACTTTTTCATTGGTTATCATTTATCACTAAGATAAACAGCAGACCAAATTTCACCGGTTAAGATTTTCAAAAAATTGTCATTATTGTATACATAGAAATATTGGATAATTCTAAACTAATTTGGTAAGCATATTTCATGAATATAAATGTATATATTCTCAATTGAGTAAAGACTACATGAGATTGCCTATAATCATTTCATAAAGATATGATTTTTATTTGGTGAATTCATTAAGGTATGATTATGAATAATTTTATAATCTAATTTCCATGTCTCTTCCAAATTATTTTATTAGTTACCAAAATATATGGGATATACAAATCTCTACTTTGTTTCTTGACGAAATGCAAATCTCTACTAATCAACCCATAAATAAAAAAATAAAAAAAAACCAAAAATCCATACAATAACATAAAGTAAAAAAGTAATAATAATAAAAGATTCAGATTCAGTACTTAATAGAAGCAACCTATCACACAGTCAAGAAATATTGATTTTTAGATGAAGATCAAGTTATGTAAAGATTTAAATAATATAAAGAATGTACCCTAGCAATAAATACTAATTGTTCAATCTTTTGACGATAAAGATATTTTGTGATTGTTTAAAAGTAACAGAAAATATGATATTATGTATTTAACATAGTATGTATTTAACATAGTAGTACAAATGATATTTGTGATTGATTAAATGTAAAAAAATTTAAATCGATAGTCACCTAAATTATTTTTTATAATAAACACTTTGCATATTAGACTTCATCAAATCAATTACTTTTCATGTGAATTTCATTCATCTATAGTGTCAATCTAAAAAATTCTATATTATTAATCAATCTTTATCATTAAACTAATTAAAATAATTGATATATATATATATATATATATATATATATATATATATATATATATATATATATATATATATATATATATATATATATATATATATATATATATATATATATATATATATATATATATATATATATATATATATATCCTAATAATTTCTAAAATCATATCTATAACTGATTAAGATTTATTAAAAATATTAAAATTTTAATACCGATAATTTATCCTTTCTTCAATTGTCATTAAATATTAACATCTAATAAATTGTCTCAAAATAAAATATACGCATATTTTTAAATTACTTAAACAATTTTATACGTAAAAAATATTTAAAAAAAAAACAGAATCTGAATTAATATAATTAAATATATTGAAATATGAAATATTGAAATATTGAAGTATTTTTTAAGTACAATCATATATTAAATTGACACTTTTTTTATTACATATTAAATAGACTATTAGATATTTTTAAAGGTTTTTTTTGTAATTTCAAATTTTATTTTTATAAATAATGTTCTTTGAAACTTTATTTGATATAAGAGCATTTTAAAAATAAATAAATTATTTAGCTTATAAATATAATATTAAAAAATAATACGTGAGAACAATTTTATTCCAAATATATTTGTGATAACCTTAAAACAAATACATCCTAATTAATCCATAAAAAATATATATTTTTACTCATTAATTACCTAATCTTTATTTCATGGGAGATTTTCAACTACATAACTCCAAGAAATCCAAGCACCATCAAAATTACCATAAAATAATATTTAAAAAACGTTATGAAATAAAAAAAAAATTAAAAAAGTAATTGAGTCAAAATACATATCATTCAAACTCTAATGACTAATACAATGTAAAATATTTCTATTTACATATGAATTAAATAAAATCCTAATAAAAATGGGTAACATTAAATAAAAAGCAATAAATAGAATTAAATAAATGTCTTTTTCAACAATAATAAGAGAGGTTGCAAATTTGCAATGGAAGTGAATCACAATGAGCTAAATCTCAAAAAAACAATAACGCTTCAAGATACCACTCCCCTTTCACTTGTGTTGTGTAACCTTATAAAACAAACACAATTTAAGGCAGTTTTTTGTTTCACAAATCCTAGGGATCCTCAAAATCAATCTTCAATCCTAGCCGTCCAAATAAATCTTCTCTTTTTTTCTATATTTTTTTATTCAATAAAAAAATTTGTAACAATATATCCTTTTTTCCATGCATGGAATTCTCCTAAAACAAACTGCAATATCAGTATAAATAAATATAAACCCAATTCTTGAATTTTTATGATTTTTTCCATTAAATTCGTTGCTTTGGAAACTGAATAATTTGAAGGGTTCTTGTTCTTCTTTTGTGCCTTTTTTTTTGGGTCTAATCTTTTGTACTTCACACGAACTGTCACATCTTAACCCTTTCTTTTTATTCTCTCTTGATCCTCTTTATAAACTATAACAACCTTCATCATCGTGAATTCCTGATCAAGGATCTTGCTTAGTTTTTTCAAGAAATTTTTAAGGTAAGAGTTTTGGTGGGTGATTTTGTTTTTTCTTGTGTTGTTTGTTGATTGATTTGGATTCGGAATTATGGAAGAGAAGAAGTTTGAGTGTAGGTATTGTTTGCGAAAGTTTCTTTGTGGTAAGTCTCTTGGTGGTCACATAAGGACTCATATGATGAGTGAGAATGAAGAGAGAAGAATAATGAATGCTAATGCTGCTGCTGCTAACACTGTGTTTAAGTTTGATGATGGAAGAAAGAGAAAGAGATCTGAATTAGGGTCTAGTAGTGTTGGTGGTGACGATGGAAACTACATTTATGGTCTTAGAGAGAATCCCAAGAAAACAACTAGGTTTGTGCATTCCAATGCTGCTGCTGCTACTACTGTTCAGAATGAAAGATTCTGCAAAGATTGTGGAAAAGGTTTTTTCTCGTTGAAAGCTTTGTGCGGGCACATGGCTTCTCATTCTGAGAAAGGTGTCGTGTCTGGTGTCGGTGTAAGGGATAGTCAGTCGGATACCGAGGATTCGGTTCCGACTGATACCAGGAAGTCAAAGAGAATGAAGCTCAAGATTATTAGTAATGAGAATCGGCCGTCTTCGTCTTCGCCTCCGTGGGGAAACTGTTCTTCTTCGATTTCGGAGGTTGATCAAGATCATGAAGAAGTTGCCAGGACTTTGATGATGTTGTCTAGAGATTATTCTTTCAAGGGTAGGTTTGCTTTGAGGACAGACTCTTCTGAGAACAACTCTGCTGTTGTTGAGCCCGAAGCGAAATTGAAATTGAAATCGAAAATGGTTGATACTAAGGTTGTTGGAACTGGGATGATCAAGGTGAATGGTATGACGATGAAGTATTATGGAGAAGGTTATGATTCTGATAACTCTGATTCTGGTTACTTCCTGCACGGTCCTAAAAAGGTAGAAGCTGATGATGCTTCAAGCGAGTGGTGTTTAAGGAACCGATTTCAAGATCATGAATTTGAATCAAGTAAGAAGATACAGATACAAAGCAATAAGAACAACATTCGAAACGGTTATGGTAACGATGAGATGTATTCGGGTTTGAAGAATGTAAGAGAGAGTTATTCAGATGATTCGGTTTATGAGAGTGATGAAAACAGCACTGATAGTGATTCATATACTGCTCCAAAGGCACAAGCCAACAAGAGCAACATGAATGGAGCAAAGAGTGGTAATTACAAGAAGTCAAGTAGCAAAGGGAAGAAGAAAGTGAAGTCAAAGAAAAACAAAGAACATGATTGTCCACTTTGCCCCAGGACTTTCAAGTCAGGACAAGCTTTAGGAGGTCACAAAAGATCACATTTTGTTGGTGGAGGGTATGATGAGAGCACTCTTGTCATTAGACCAGGTGCTCAAGCTCTTGCTCCAGCAAGAGCTCTGGCGCCGGTGCGGGCACCGGCGCCAGCTCCTGCGGCTGTTAATGCTTGCTTGATTGATCTTAATCTACCTGCTCCTGATGATGAATAGGAACTTAATTTCATGATTTTGAGAAATTTATTTTGCTGAGGTTAGTTGAACTATGGAATTATAGAAAAGGTTTTGGTTTTTTCATCCATGTTATGAAAGCATTGACAATGTACAGACAAATGGGTAATTGGTTGGTGTATTCTTTTTTTTTTTTGGCTTCTGAAGGTTTTTTTAGATTCATTATTTGGTAGGAGTATAGTTTGTTTCTTCTCATGTTCTTGTAGCATGATGACAATTTTTATTAGTTTATCAATTGAATTATTTTTTCTTTCCTTCTCCTACATTGTTATTCTGTGTTACTTATGTAGCACCGACAAATCTAAAAAAAATTATCTGGGTTAGGATTAATGTCTGAAACCAACACTTGTACACTTATTTCTTTGTTTAATGTTGGAGTTTTCAATTATTTTGATTTCTGCAATATCAACGATTGAGAACAGCACCTCTCTAATCCCAATTGAATATCCTGGTCAATATGAATATTTTTATGATGAAATTGGTGAATATGATTATTATTTATGAGAATCATGCACTTGCACAATAGTTCTAGTATTTCAAATTGAACCACCGGGGTCCAATTCTAATTTCCATTTACAATTTGTGATTTGTCTTTTGGGAGGTGTGATAATGAAATAAGGATTACTAACTTCTCTCTTTCTCTCTCCAAATGTGATCAAAAAATATTTTCCAGTAACGTGTAGTTTTTAGAATGCTATAAAAATGGTTAAAATTTGACATTGGAGGTACTCCAAAGGTTAGGATAATTTAGAAAATAAATGAACAAATTTTCTATTTTTGAATTTGGCTACAAATTAGGAGTAGAATGTAACAAAGTTACCGATATTACTATGTCAACCCATTATACCCGTGAAAGGAAGGAAGCATATGCCAAGTTGAAATTCTGATTTAAATTTAAATTAACTAGCTCTATTCTTTTGGCATTGAAAACAACACGTGGTTGTTGAAGATTATTATTGTGGTTGAAGATTTGACTAGGAAAAAAAAGGATTACTATTAATTTGTAGAAGTGTGGTAAGAAATTTTTTTAAATATTAGAATAAAGATAATTCCGTTGAATTTATAGTTTGTAATTTAGAGTTTATAAACTCATATTTTTTTAAAAATATTTGTTTCATAATTTTTTTTACTAGTTTAAAATTTAAATTTAACAATTTATAACTTATTTTTGTAAGTTAATTTAAGTAGTCTATAGTTTAAAGTTTAGTAGACCTTTTCATTTTTCTCTTAATTTTATTTTTTATATAAATTAGAAATAATTAAATATTAATTAAATATTTTTTATGTCATTTTAGATAGGTGAATTGCTAATTTTATCAAAAGCTATAAATGTAATTGACTAGCTTTCATCATATATAAGTTTAAAGGTTAAAAGCTAACTTATACTTTGTCATATAAATTTAATATACTGACTAATTTATTTGTTCCAAAAAAATATATTTGATAGTCGATAAATTTATTAATAGTTTATATGTTGACTAATATTTAAAAGTAATAATTAATAATTAATAATTGATGATTATAATTGTTCAATTAATTAAAGTATAATGTAAATTAATGGATGATAAATATAAAAGGACATATCATTATTTAATTAATAACTTGGCAATTCTATTATATTTTGTATATTATTATTATATTAATTTTTATTCTATAAATACATGTAAAATATTTTGAATATACATATATGATTAAAATAATACAAAAATGTATTTAACACATGTAAATTTTAGGTGTTAGAAGATGTAATACATGGTTTCAGTAAGCAGGTCTATATTCGACAATGTTGTGTTTGATAAAGTCGAAGCACTTGAAGTCGACATACTTGAGATAGCTGGGTATAGTTAGTTATATTCAATAGAGTTGAATACAGCATATAACTGTTAGTCTGTCACGTCGAAGTCGAAATGTAATTTGTATGTTTTGGACTTGGACTTTGGTTGCCTATAGATAGGCATGACATTGTAATTTAAAATATAGTCTTTTACAATTTTAACAGCAACTTCACTTTAGTAAAATCCTCTTTCAATATAATTTTCTCTCTTCTCTCTCTCTCTCTCTTCTTCTTCCTAGAACCCTAACTATTCAAACAAATTGGTATCAATGAGACCGGGTTGTGATTTAGAGAGAATTTGTAATGGCAAAAGGAAACACAATATCAATGCAATTTCAAGTGAATATATTGATTTTCAAAGGTGAGAACTAGAATGATGTGTTGCGCAAATGAAGGTTATCTTCAAAATTCAAGATGTGGATGAAATCGTGAATGTTGGAGTGCCAACATTGGAAGCAAATGTCGATGATGTTCAAAAAGCTGGATACAAGGATCAATGGAAGAAAGATGGAAAAATTATGTTCTTGATTCATCAATGTGTGGATCCTAATGTGCTTGATAAGATCATTGAAGAGGAATCGTCCAGGAGCGTGGGACGAGTTGAAGAACTTAAACAGAGAAGATAAAAAATTGAAAAAGGTGAAGTTGTAGACGCTGAGAAAGCAATTAGAGATAACACAAATAAAAGAAGATAAATCAGTTGTTGATTTCTTCTCAACATTAGTGTTACTCACGAACCAGATGAAGGGGCATGGTGAATCAATCAACGATTTATAGAAAATTGAGAAAGTGTTGAGATCTCTGACTACAAATTTTAATTACATTGTAGTGTCCATTGAATTTTACAAGCTGGAAATGTGGAATTTTACAAGCATTAAGTTTACAGAAAGTAACACAAAGTAAAATTAAGTATTGGAGTTTACAAAACATGGGAAACTCTTGATCATATCAATTAATACATATGGGTCTGACGCCCTAATTTCCCGGGCGTAATTTATAAATAAAAATTAGAGTAAATTAAAACAATTAATCAATTAGGATGCTACATTCAACTACCTACCCATACAATAGGATATGTAACACATATAGAATTTGAAATTTATGGTACAAGCATTACACGTGCTAACATAACAGTCTTGCATGATGTCAATATAGATATTATGACATCTCAAAACAAACCAAATTCATCAAATTGAATTTGATACTTATTTAAAATTGCAAAATGATAAATAACACACACACACACATAGATATATATATATATATATATATATATATATATATATATATATATATATATATATATATATGTGTGTGTGTGTGTGTGTGTGTGTGTGTGTGTGTGCGCGCGCGCGCTAACCCAGTTCGGTGCAAACAACACCTACTCTGGGGACCACCAAGCCAGGAAGGAAGGTCACTATCATCAATATTAGTTCAAAGCTAAACAACCCCAGTTTACAACTTCTCTCCTAATCATTACCCAGCGATAATTCTGCCTAGAAGTCTACATCTAGACATGAGAAATCGTCATCCCACTTCCAATCACCGCGGTGATATCTAACAGCCCCAATCTCAGTGACTGTATAAAAAAAAACCAATTTAGAAGATCACCCTTCCAATACGAGAACTTTACTCTTTTGCTTAAAAGCTTTAAGAGTGAGAACAAATAACTCAACTCATTACCTAAAGGCTTCCGAGTGAGAACAAACAGCTTGACTAATAGTCAAGCAACATACAGTTTGCCACACAGTATCAAATGATACGTCAGGAACACATCCCTCATTTAAACAAGAAATAACCAACACATACAATTGTTCTTTGAGATAAGTAGGGCATTCTGATCCAAAAAGAATCCAAGGTCTTTACAATCACTTAAATGAATGTTTGACATTAATTGGATTTCACCTCCAGCTCCAGCTTTATCTTGGGTAACATCGACATAATATGTCAGACAAATGTTCAGGACATTTGTCCAAGCCTCTCCTCAAAAATAGAACTAGTAGGATTGCCTTCAAAGGAACATAAAAACTATAAGAAGTCCTTCACAATAGATCATAACACAAGTTCCTTCAGATATGGAAACAAAAAGAATGCTCTTTTTCATCAAAAACTTGTCACTTTTATGTCAACTTTTTTATTAGAGAACATAGTACTCCTTTTGGATTAGCCTAACATATGAACACTTTTCTTCCAAACACACTTAGATGTGCCTTAATGAGTGGACTTGAGGGATTCCCAAGTATCTTGGCCACAATGCAAGTGATAAAGTATCTGGAACTAAAACATCAAGGTTAGAGAGACCCTCTTTAGACTCTTCACTTCTGTCTTTCTTAGCATCAGAATTCTTCCAACTTGATAAACTTCAAAATTCCACTGGCCATTGATTTCCATAATGCTATCACCATAGCTTTCCAAAAGACAAATGGTACCAGAAAAATCTCCCTAAAGCTCACATAATAACAGTCTTACATGATGTCAAGACAGATGTTATGACAATTGGAAACAAACCAGATTCATCAGATTGAATTTGATAGTTAATTAAAATTTCATAATGATGAATAAAACATAGAGATGTTAACCCAGTTTGGTGCAAACAACACCTATTCTAGGGGCCACCAAGCTAGGAAGGAAGTCTTCTATCAACAATATTTGTTCAAAGCTAAACATCCCCAGTTTACAACTTCTCGCTAATCACTACCCAACGCTACTTCTGCATAGAAGTCGACATCTAGACATGAGAAATCGACATCCCGCTTCCAATCACCACAGTGATATCTAACAGCCCCAATCCCAATGACTGTATAAAAAAAAAACCAATTTAGAAGATCACACTTCCATTACAAGAACTTTACTCTTTTGCTTAAAAGCTTTAAGAGTGAGAATAACGAACTCAACTCATTACCTAAAGGCTTCTGAGTGAGAACAAACGGCTTTAAAATTAGTCAAGCAACATACAGTCTGTCACACAATATCAAATGATATGTGGGAGACTTGAAACACAAGAGACTCTCAAAACCTAAGCTTTCTAACCTTCCCCTAATTTTATAATTGTGAAAAACTTAGTTACATTAGGTCTAGGGAACTCTTTAAATAGTCTTCAGCAATCCATGGGCTTCAAGACTATTTACTTGATCTATAAGCTAAGAGTTGCAACAAATCTGCAGAGAAATATTTTTGAATCTTGAAAAAAAATGTTGCTTCAATCTTATAATCTTAGAAACTTTAGTTCTGGTGGAGATTTGATTCCTTTGTTCTAGATTAAATATTCTTGAACTGCGTAAATCACTAAAATATATCCAAAGGAAATATAACATAATAAATTTAACACAAATCAAATCTATCAATATTCCAAATAGTATGTGTTGATCTTCTGATACAAGATGTCACAACATCAGTCACGACATCTGGTTTTTCCTGTAAGCTCGTACTCAGTTGTAACAAGCGATCAAAATGTTATGACATCTTGGTTAATATCCTTCAAGCACCATGTTTTAGAAAAAAATATGCCAACCTCAAAAGCAAGGAGCTAATAGAATTTAAAATTAATATGAATCATAATACAAGTCTGAACTCTGAGATTTTATTAGCACAGGAAAAGCATCAACAAACTGAATAGTTTCAAATTTTCAAACACGAATTATAACAAAATGTAATCATAAGAAATTATCAAACATCATAGATTCACATAATAATCTCCACCAACACAAAATAAAGAACAAGCGCCCTCCCCCAGTGTTACATGTCAGAGCAGACGCCGACTCAAAAAAAGCATAAAGAAGTGTAATTTGTTTCACTCATTTCCATGCCTTACTATGGATTATCTACACAATGCCCATGAAAAGTCAACATTCAAATAGAAGAGGTGAGAAATCACAATCATATAATGAAACTGCATAATAACATGTAAGCACATAATTATGACATACATGATCACCCATTCAACCATTCACACCCCATACAATCCAAACATCATAATACAACATATATGGAATGCAATGAAGTGAGACCCAACTCCATGACTAAAGGCATGTGGTACCAATTATCAATTCTCAGGTTCATTTCGCTCGCTATCTCCACCATAAGATCAGAGCACACCAAAAATAGTTTTTACCATCACCATATGTAACACTTCACCGATCCCCACCTGGAATCAACTACTCGCACCCAATCCCCACCATAGGATTGAGGCTCACTAAAAGCGGACCACCATCCAAATACCATGATGCATGGTTCATAAATGAAATGCAACAACATCTAACATGTACAATGATACTCACCTAATCCAATGTACCACACCAATTCCAGTCCTCAAATATCATACATATGCTACAAGTATTCAATTTTAGCATTATAGTAACACATCATGTGGCAACATACCCTCCATACACATTTATCACACCACCAAATACAACCCACACACATTGCAACACCATTATGCAGAATTTAATCATTTCCAGGCTCCAAGAATTTTTTTAAATCAAATCACGTTACATCAGCTTCCTAACGCTTTGAATGCCACCTCAATCGGATGCCCATAACTCAAGTTATAAATTTATTTAGTTTTGACATAGTATTGGTAACCAGTTACATCAATTCAGGTAACTGGTTATATCAATTCCTGAAACATAGAGTACACAATTTTTCATAGTGGTAAACGGTTACATCAAAATAGGTAACCAGTTACATGCCCCAAAAATGCCCAAATTCACGTTATGTTGACAGTGTAACCGGTTACATCAAAATAGGTAACCGGTAACATGCAGGAAAAATTGAGTTTTGAATTTTTTTTCCACATGTAACTGGTTACATCAAAACACATAACCGGTTACCACTGAACCAGTAGAAATTTTTCTACAATTCTTGTGTTACAAAAATAATATCCAAAACATCCCCAAAACTCCAATTTTTGTGAAAAATTATTTACTTAAGTTTCACACTCTGATTCCCTACAACACACAATATCCCAATCATTCTCCAAACACATAATTCAGCCAAACATACAACACAATAGCATCATCACACATCAAATTTTTCAGAATAAAAAATTAGAGAAAATCTTCTCTAATGGAGGTTCTTCTTCTCTTATGCCCTAATTCTTTTTGCCCTTTCTGCTCAATTCCACGTTCTGACAGTTTTCTCTCCCTATTTGCTTTTTTTTCTTCTTATTTTCTTACATTGTATTTCTAATTAAAACTTTATTCCAATAAAATAAAATAAATGATAATTCTAACTAAATATTTATTTAAAAAAATATTTTCCTAATACTATTTAAATAAATTAAATACTTATAATCAACTAATAGTAATTATTATACTTCTACCACCCTCAAATCTCTACATTTTTACTCATACCCCCAAACACCTTAAATCCTACATTCATAAGGCTACTACCCCACACCTTAGGTTTAATCCAACACATCAAATCATAAACAAACACACACAATCACATAAGTTATTTATGAAAATTCATTAAATAAATTGGGGTGTTACAATGGCGACCGTCAAGTTTTCCTTCTCATGATGAAGCAAGTAAAACTTTGACCTTTATTATTGACTATTCAAGAAAATTATGGATTTATATCTTGAAACAAAAGAGTGAAGTATTTCTTCAGTTCAAGAAATGGAAATCTCTTGTGGAGAAATAGATCGAGGAGGCGGTCAAGAATTTCTCTTATTAGTTTATAAAACCTTTTTTAATAGCCCCGATCAATCTATGATTTGTTTTAGGAAATCTTTTTCAAATTCACCCTAGCAATGTCATCTTATTTCCTTCTCACTAAGATAAATTTGGTGGTGACTCGTGTGGTTTTATGTGTTGTTCATGTTAATGTATTCCAAATGTTTTAATGATAACAACTTAACAAAAAAAGAATAAATCTAAAGAATCATTAGTCAAGAAGAAATCACAAGTCAAAGTGTTCAAAGTTTCAATTGAAATAGTTAAACAAAGTTAAATTAAGAAAGAACTAAAGTTGTGAAGTTGTGAAAGCTCACCTGATATTGCACTTAGTTTTCATCTTGTAGATTTGAAAGTAGCTAGATAAACTTGTAAAAATCTTGGTTTCAAGTTATTTGTGCAAGTTTGTTGGGCTAATCATGTGAAAAATCTCAATTTTTTAAGGTTTTTGGGCTAAACTTATGTAAAAGATAAAGTTATTATTTTGTGGAAATATCAAGAGGGAACTCTTAGGAACTGGAGTAGGCCATGTTGTTTAAGAACAGTCCATGATAATCTATGGTGTGATCATTCTAACCATATATCTTTATATTTTTCTAATTATCTTTTGAGTTGTCATTTATGATTATGGATCTATGTTCTTGTAGGTATAAAGTTGATAATCCCGCAAAAGATCCTTTCTGAAGTTTTGATGACGACAATGTCAATGGTTGTTGAAGTCAGTGGAAGTAGATTTGAACTCTGTAATGATGGTGACCCAACTGGAAAAATATCTCAAGCCTCATCAAAAAAAGAGACTCAAGATTCCATTGAACTGCTTATATGATCAAAGTATATGGAAAACAATCTTTGAAACCTCATAGTTATGAAAGAAACTGTGAAAGCTCATTAGGTCATGTCTGTATGAGTCACCAGAGTTTTGTGAAAGCAAGAAAGTAATCCCTAAGTGATAAGGCAACTCACACACACATGCACACACACACTAAAAAGTATTTATTTAATCATTTTTATTTCTTAAATTTTTTTCAATACTGAGCCAAATAATTAAAAAAATGTATACTCTCTTTTGAAATATTTTTTGAACTACCCAATCGATTAGGAATTTTAAGCCAACTGATTGGAAACATTTTTTGACCTAGTCAATCATTTGGAGCATTAAGCCAATTGATTGGAGAAGGACTAAAAAATTAACCAAATGATTAGGACAACATCTTAATAACTTGAAACGAATCTCTATAAAATCTTCCATATTGGGAAAAGGAAATCGATTAAATTTGGTCATCCAATTGATTAAGCCTTAAGCCAATCGACTGGCTCTTTAATTTCACCCATAGATGTTTTCCTTTTTTGGATTTTTCTTTTCCTATATAAAGGAGGGTTGCCTCCTCTTCATTTCTCAATATTTTTTGAAGCTTTACATTTTCTTTAGACTTTATCCCTCTAATTTTCTCTCTCTCTCTCTCTCTCTCTAAAAATTATTTTTCTTTCACTTAAGTTTTCTTGGTGCTTTTGGGTAAAACATTACTTGTTAGGAAGAAATTATATTGGTCATGTTGTTGTTTAAATTTTCAAGAATGCGATACTTTTGGGAAAATTGATTTGGTATGAGAGATAAACCATTCATAAAATCTATATCTTGGTTTCTGGAGCTTTGCCGGAAAAAGTTTTATTTTAGTTTTTATATAAGGCTTGAAAATCTCTAAAAGGTTTTCTTTCTTAGACTGGGGAAAAAGCTATCTTTGGTTAGGGATAAGCTTGTAAAATTTCAAAATCATATTGTATTAAGGTTCTTGGGCATAACTTGTAAAAGCTCAAAAGTTTATAGTCAAAATCTTGAAAAAATATCTTAGGGGCAGGATTAACCAACGTTCGGCCGAACATTGATAAATCTATGATGCAATCTCTATAACTCTTATCCTCTCTAATATCCACTATTTGAAGGTGGAGAAAAACACAAGAAAGGGGGGGTTTGAATTGTGTTTTTCAATATTTCTTTCCCTTTCTATAAATCTTTTCTTTCTTCTAGTATCTCATCTTCTTGGATATGCTTTGGATAATATTGCGGAAGCATAACAATGCATAACCTACGAGATATACATTCATTTAGTTTCTTTTCTTCCTCAGAACTTCTGACTAGGCTAAGCATCATTCTGAATAAGGACAACATGGAAATTCTGGGTTAAATGAAGGTTCATAAAGTAAGAGACACATTCATTTTTATCCTGGTTCACCTTCTCAACAAGGCTACCTCCAGTCCACCCTCCTCAGGTGATTTTGCCTCTTTCCATAGAGGACTTAATCCACTATAATTAATCTTGATAACAATTGGACAATCAACCTACTTGTGACTAACCATATGCACAAGCTACCCGCAAGTGACTAACCCTAGATGATGAATCGTTCAGTGATCTCAGCAAGATATAACGTTCATCAACCTAGAAACTCCTGCACAAGCTACCTGCAAGTGACTAACTCTAGACAATGAACCGTTCAGTGACCTCAGTAAGATATAACGTTCATTGACTTAGACACCTCCAATAGTCTCACTAGACCTCTTGGACATCTCAAGTATCTGAATAAGAAGGATACTCAAGGAACACCAATTCAAACTAGAATTGTTCTTCTGGAGATTACAAGTGTGCTTCTTATCAAGCAGATTTTCTCCTATTCTAATTGCTTATTGTTTATGACACACTGGCTAGAAGTCACTTTTGGTGCCTGAGCAATTTATCAGAAGATTCCTAAGGAACAACACAATACGAGCAACAACTCTTATGTTTTACATATTATTACAAGAATTAGAAATAAAAACTTGTAGTCTTCTTGGCTTTGTCTTCTGGTAGAGATCTTATCTTCTTTGTTTGATAAGCTTATTTCGAGCAACAACTCTTGTTTGGAATGCTTCTTTATCTTGATCTCTATCTTTATTCTTCTGAAAGCGGATTAAGAGCAACAGCTCTTATTTCAACGTGCTTCTTTAACTTGTTCTTCTCTTCTTGAGTAAGGAGATTAGAACTTCAACTCTTGAATGTAACTCCTTCATGTAAGACCATCTTCTTTACTTCTGAATAAGCAGATATGGAGCAACAACTCTTGTATTGATTGATTCTCGTGTATTGATCTTCATCTTGTTCTTCAATACTGATCATGGAGCTTGTTACAACCAATAACACATTAATGAACTTAAGTAAACATGAAACACTATATAGCAACAACTCGGTGTATTCAGTTTCTTTAGTCATTCAATATGAAGATTATTTGGACCAATCATGTATTTGTGGATCACTCTCAGATATATTTCCAACTCTCATTACTCCATATGAGTATACTGCAAAATATGCAGACTTTTCTATTTCTCACTTAAGATTTTCTTGTCATAGGCTTATGTTGTGTATGTCAACACTCTTGTTTTTCTTATCACACACTTTGTGTATCTTGCCTCTTATTGTGCAGTTATTTTTCATACACTCTCAATTTTGCACTTTCAAGGTTCTTCTCTTTATATAGAATTCTGGTATATTACCGTTGGACCATAACCGTTGAACCATATTTGAACGTAGCATTTAATGCTTGGTAGAGTTTGAATCAGGAAATACCTATTTCCAAGGCGAATCTTATCCTTAGTGTTGGTGGCGTGTCTTTTTTTCACTCTTCCAAGATGTAGACCAAAATAGATGTCTTGATTTTGTCTTTACTTTGAGTACCGTGATTGCTTGCATGTTACTTAATTGGAGCAATTTATGATGTTCATAGAAGTTTCTGATCACTAGGTCAGAACATCTTTGTTGGCATTACTCGTGAACATTGTTATTACTTGTTTCGGATGAAGTTTATAAGAGTGATTTTGTTCTTTGAGAAACAGAGCTTTTGTTTCTTTGATAACTTCTGATCTTTTGATTCTGTTTGTTGAACTTGCTTTCAGTCAGAACTTCTGATCCTTTAATGATATTACATTCCTTTGATCTTCTTGTTGTTTTGAGACTTCATGCATCTGATGTTTCTGATCTTTTGCATTCTTCAGTTTTTAAACCAGTTTTTGAAATAGTCAATATGCTTGTTTCTGATGAATGTCGTATAAGGCTTTTAGCTTAACATCTGCACACTCAATGAAATCATTAGTAATAAAATTGTTACTAACATAATATATGCTTGTTATCATCAAAATCATATTCTGAACATAGATCCCAATCTTGTTCTAACACTATTTACTTAGTGTCTTTATTTCTGCTTCTATTTACTTTATCCTTAAGAAACTACTAACAAAATTTTAAGTATATGTTAGTAAATCACTAAAGTAATCGTGAATTTTAAAGACCATAATTCATCTTCCCATTGTGCTTGAAGTCACTTGTTCAACAAACTTTTACCCAACCTAATCTCTACTTATATCGACTTCTTTATATATATATATATATATATATATATATATATATATATATATATATATATATATATATATATATATATATATAAAATCAATTTTTTCTCAATTATATATGAAATTTGAATCTAACAACTCACACCCTCTTTCGTGTTTGGAGTCATTTGTTCAACAAGTGACACCAAAGTCTAACTCATGTTATAAGACTAATCGTCTTAGGAGGTAGGATGGTGACTTCAAACATTTCTTTTAATAAGAGTCTTTTCTAGAACAAACCCATGTCATATAATGGTGAAGATTATACCATATAGAAAACAAGAATGAAAATTATTTTAGAAGCTATTGGTTTTGATTTGTGGGATTATGTTTTAGATGGTTCGCTTGTTCCTACTCATTTTATTAATAATAAAGTAATGAAAAAACTGAGAGAATTATGGACTACACAAGAAAAAGAAAAATTACAAAAGGTTTTAAAGCTAAATACTTGATGATAAATGCAATAATCATCGAGGGTACAATTATATTTATAAATTGCATCGCCAAAGAAGTATGGGGTCACCCTTGAAATGATCTATGAAGGTTCTATTGAGATACAAAAATGATGAACACTGTATACCAAGAATTAGAGATACCAGATGAAAATAAAGTCAATATTTAGAGATAATTCTCGAGAACTAAAATTATTTAATGTATTTTTAAAAATTGCATCTCTAACAAGTATATAAGATTTAAGGACTAGTGTTTGAAACTTAACCCAGTACAAAAATATGGAGATACGGATTCTGTTATTTGGGTATAGGAAACATTAGATGCGCTAAATATTTCCAAGAAACGAAGAGAAGATGAAGGTCCAAACTCATATGAACAATCAAGTTTAGAGGTAAATCTATGTCTTATGACTACTTGTGAAGATGATGATGAGGTAACCATTCTTCCCTAATAACAAATATTTATTCTTAGTGTAAAGGTATTCAAAGAAAATGATGAGTTAGACAAAATTATTATGACATATAAAAATCATGTTAAAATTCTTGAAGATGAAAATGAAAGAGCCATAGATGAAATGAATCAACTCTGCCACCATTCTTTTGCTTACTGTTGAAAGTTTTTTGTGGGTAAATATTTTCGGTAATATATCGTATCCACAGGGATTGGTTAATATCACTGCCGTTCTATAGTTAATTATTTTGAGTTAGGAAAAGTAATTGGATTTGTTTTATGATTATGATACTATCAAATTTAAACAATAATTTAAATGCCAATAATGAACGTTTGTTAACGATTAAGGAAGTATGTTGAGCTTTAGGGTTCATCAACCTATTCCTATACAACTTATCAATTAATTCACAATTGAACAATCATTTGAATTACTATCTTCACTTATCCTCAAATATGATTCCATGTCTGCAAATCAAATTAGATAAACTTTTACCGGTATGAGATTCGATCTCTCCAAATATCAATATCGATAATAGTAATAAGGAACGATAATTATGAAAACTCAATCACAATTCCATCTCTGCAAATTGAGATTGAATCAATATAGTAACCTAGGGCAAAAGTTAAAATCCTTTCTTTCGATCAAAGATTCAACAATGGTGTAAAGTAAAAACAAGGTTTCTTATTGATAATAAATTCAAACAATTGTTCATAGGAAATAATTAATGACATTGTATATTCATAGGTTAACTACTACCTTAAACTCAACAAGAGGAATTTAGCTCTCCATAGACATGAAGAACACACAAGAATTAATAGAGGGATTCATCTTCATCAATGGAATGTCTTCGATTGGTAAAGAATTGGCCTTCAATTGTTGTTCTTGACTGCAAACTCAGAATGCTCTCCTAATTTCGCTCACAAAGGATCTCTCTTTCACTTGGAAGCTAGGGCTTCTATTTATAAGTTTTGGGCTTTTAACGCCGAGGCCGCGGCGCGGCAACGGAGGTGCGCGGCGCGATCAGAAACAGAGACTTTGGCGCGGCGCTGGCTAGAACTCCCGCGGCGCGGCTTTGTCAAACTTCATCTTTTTGCTTTGCCTTTGAGACTTCCAGCTTCCTTTCCTCTTCATGTTTTCCTAAAGCTTCAGTTCAGCTCTAAACCTGCATCAATAATACCCACAAGTGATTCGATTTGCTTTACACATGAACTGAACCTTTTCAGTTCAATTCTCACTGAAAACCTATGGATCTATCACAATTTGCATTAGTTTAGAGAAGAAATCACTTATATTAACACATGAATTTACCATTAATTTACTCCTAACAAACTCTCCCCAACTTAGAGCTTTGTTTGTCCCTAAACAAAATTACTTACCTCCAACAAAACATACCAACAGTCATGCAACAAGTTTTTAAAAAAGGTTTCTCAAGTGGTTCAATTTAGTAACCAAGTCAAAATACTCCTCCTCTTCCTGCAAACTCAGAACATACACATGAAACAAATTTTGAAAGCAAATTACCTCCAGAAGTTCAAAACACTACACAATTGTAATTGAATCAGCACTAATCACTCTCATCAAAAAGTATGATGAATAAAAGAGGGGTTAAACACTCATCCAATCAATTAAATCAACAAAGATCCATATCATACGTTCACCAAATTGTTAGCATCAAGTCTTGTGGAATCTGAGAATCAGAAGGTCTTTCTAAGGTTGTAATGTGGTTTAGATTCAAAGAAAAGAAGATAATCAAGGGTTGTTCCTAATCTAGGGAAGCATCCGAATCATAACTCATTCCTCCTTCTCTATAAATTTTGCTTTCTCACCCGGTCATCTTTTCTCATTCGTAGCTCGGGTTTTCTTTTTCTTTGCCCCTTTTTTTTTCCAACAACTATTTAGATTCAAACGTTGTTCGTTTTTTTTTTTTCAAAAAATTTTCAAGCTACGAATTTCTTTTGTCCTTCACAGATTACCACCTGTACTTACTCTTCTTTTGATTGTGACTCTCCCCAACTTGGAGATCAACCTGTATCTAGATTATATGAATGCTCCCCTACTTTCTAAAAAGGTCAAAGAAAAAACACATCACCAAATTTTATGGTTGATGGTCCAAAACAAAAATTTTTATTGAGATCAAAACTCACCAGGTATTTTCCTTGGTGCATATTATGATGCTTATCTTGACCTCTTGCTCAAAGAATGGTTGGCAAAAAGATCACACTCTCACAGAAGAAAATAAGTTTTACGTTAGAATAGGCTAAAAGAACTCTCAGATTCAAACAAGTGCCTAAATCACTTTCACAGATTTCCACAAATGATGCAACAACCGGTTTAGCATGATACAAACAAGTCAAAACAATTGATGGTCTCCTGCATATAGTAAACAATGGAAGGCTTTCCTCACAATGGTTAAGGCTAAACCGATCCAATAAAATAGTGTACCATAAAGAACTTCTGTTAAGTATTTACTAACAACCTAAATTTCATGCACACATTAGGAGTTTGAGTTCAAAAATTCATACCTGCTTTGTCACTTTATTGAAAGAATAAGTGAACTAAAAAAAAAATTTCACTTCACTCACTACCACTTTCACGCATGTTGCTCCGTTGTTGGTGCTTTGCTTGAGATTTTCATTATGCTGTGGGATTACTCATTCTAAACTGAGGACAAATAACAAACATAAAAGCATAAAATTGAAAAATGCAAAAGAGTAAATCCACCCCCAAACTTGAACTAAACATTGACCTCAATGTTTCAGAACAAGCCCGGGAAGGTTGACTCACAAAGGGTATTTCCATATCAATTGCTTCTTCCTAGCTTTCACCAGAAAGGTCCCCTTATTATTTCCTGAAATAAAAATAAACAAAACAAAATAAAACATTAGAAGTGTGGGTTACCTCCCACGAAGTGCCTTGTTTAACGTCGCATGGCTTGACGGTTCATGCTTTCAAGGTTTTAGGAATGGTGCATGTTGCTCCACTCCCCCGAAGTAATCTTTTAACCGTTTTCCATTAACGGTTCTCCTCTCTTTTGTCAGCGGATTCTCTACCATAATGGCACCGTGGTCGCATATATCTTTTACTATCAGTGGTCCAGACCATTTTGTTGTTGCTTTACCCGAGAGACATCTTAGTTTTGAGTTGCACAGGAGTACCTCTTGTCCAACTTGGAAGTAGCTCGGAGTTTGAGTTTTGTCTTCCTTGGTTGCTCCCTTAGTTGCATCGATTTGGAAGATATCACTCTTGTTCTTAAGATGCCTCTTGGCCTTTGTCATACCCTAATTTTTGACCCCCCTGAGATGACATATCTTCAGGATTTTCATCAGGTCAAAGCAAGTACCCAGAGCAGTCACTTCTTCATCTGGCATTTAATCGAGGATGTTCAAAGACAAGAAAACTCAGGCAAAGGTTCAATCAGTAGAAGGATTAGTCTCTAACATAATTATAGGACTCAAGAGCTTCATTTTCTCACCTATGATTGATTAGACACCCAGTCCTCTGAATACAGATTTACTCAGGTCACCAGACTAGGTTTTTTGAGCCTATCAAGGACTAAAATCAGGGATCACCTTTGGGAAACCCTAAAAAGCCCCAGGGGATCATTCAAAGACATCAATCATCTTCAAATAGCTCATATAACATGATCCACTAGACATTACACCTCAATTCAAAGTCTACAGTCATCATTTTCATCTGGTCGACAATTAGGGTTTTTGACCTAATTCACCAGGATAGTTGACTTTTAATCAGAGGCATAGATCCAAAACTCAAGACATGATTCAAGAACCTCTACTACCTCAATATAACCCATTTACATCACTCATTTGAGGAGAAGATCTTGATTCTACACAAAAGTCCAAAATCTCACCTTATCTGGAAAAAGTCAACTGTATGGGATCACCTTTGACTTTTAAGATTTTTGGTCAAACCATGACTTTCAAGGATCAATATCATCAATATATGGATATTAAAGTCATTTGACCAAAGAAATTCAAGAAGAATCTTCAAGGAGCAAAAAGTCGGGAATTAGGGTTTTTGAGGGCATTGTGGGAACTCAAAATTTCACCTACACAACTCAAAAAACTTCCAACATGAAAGTTGTAGATCTTTCAAAATAAAACAACATCTTACAATGGAACTTTTTTCAAAAGATCAATCATTTAAGAGTTTTGGAAATTTTGAAGTTTTAGGTCATAAACACTTAGAAAATTTTCTAAGTGTTTTAACCTAGTTTTCTTCCAACTTTGGCCTCATTTTTCACAAATTTGCCAAAGGATTCTGAAGAAACTCCAAACTAATGATTTGAAGTAGATGTTTAGGGATTTCCAAATTATGTTCAACCTTCTCCAAATTCATTTTGAGCTAGGAGTTATGCTTGTTCAAAGTTGGCCTCATGAAGTGAAATTATAGGTCATGCATCATTTTTGAACTTTGCAATTTTGTGCACATGACCTCAATTATGGATGCTACACGACCCATAACACATCTGAAAACATGCCATGCATTCATTTTCACCATGCCATGATAATTGAGGAAGATTCTTAAAACAAGAACATGTGATTATGTAATGATTACATTTGAGAATTTATGGCAAATTGATGAATCACCCAAGGAATCTTCTCACCAACCAATTAGAGCTCACTTTGTATCTGAAATGTTCCCTAAGATCAGATAGAATCAATGGATAGGGAGCTGGCTCGAAAATGCAATGATCACACTTGGATATTCTTTGAAATTTCTTCATGGCTAAGAAACCAAATTCACTTCACTAAGCAAGCTCACTCTCTCAATCAGTACTGAATCATTTGCCTATAAATAGGAGAGCATACCTCAGTAGAAAAACACACCAAAGCAACCATATTCCTTGCTTTCTCTTTCTCTTCTCATGCTTATGGTTTTTCAAAGTTCTTTGGCAAGAAGAATCGTTTTCTTCAAACCAGGGCTTATCTTTGGAAAGTAAGCATTCTAACATCTCAAGGGGGTTCATTTGAGGTGATCCAAGCACCTGGATCACTTCTGTAAGTGGAGGAACGCCATTGTTGCTCTCACTTTGGAGCTGTTGCAGTTGGAGGTCCATAGAGCAATTCAGAAGGCTCCAAGCAAGGTTAAGCATCCAGGCACGTTCCATAGGAGGTAGTGGAGCTATCCAGATGGTCGCAGCTCATCTGTAACTGCAGATTCATCATCCTCCATGTTCACTTGAAGCTCAAATCGAGGGAGGTCCATAGAGCAATTCAGGAGAATTGAAGTTACAATAAGCATTCAGTTAGCATCACTGAGTCCCAAGGAAGCTTTTGGGATCATTCATACAAGCCCAGGTGCTCTCTACCATCCTCACGACCTCCATTTTCAGAGGTAAGTTTCTGAACTCCACCTCTTTAATTTAAGCACTCTTTGTGGTAAAGCTCGATTCTATCTTGTTCAGCATCGTCAGAGGATTGAAAACCCTCTATCATCATTCATTTATTCATCTTGTGCATCATTTAATTTTAAAATTAGGGTTTATGTGTTCTTCGTGTTCATGATGAAATTCGTTAGTTACACTTAGAATAAATGAATTTTGAGCCCATGATCATGTTCCTTGTCCAAAAACGAGTGAGATTGATGTTTACATCATGCCATTTAGTTGAGAAACCAGAGAGTTAGGAATTTGAAAATCTGAAGCTCGAGGAAGAAGATGAACATGGCGCGCGTAAAATTTGAATTTCCTGGCTTATCTGAAAATATAATATATTGAGAGTATATAGTTAACAAGCTGCGCGCGCAGCTCAGTTGGTTAAGTTTTGAAATGTGATCATGAAGGGCGTGGGTTCGAACCTCTCTAGGGCCAAACCAATTTTTTAGCACCCATTTTCATTCCTTTTTTTATACAAACTTCACACAACTAATAAACTTATCAAATTAAATCATTTTCACTTCATTTTTCACACACTTGCTATTTAATATACCTACTTTGTGAATAATCAAAAAAATCATAAAAATATTATTTATTTCATGTATTTTAATTAGGTTTAAAATAGTATGTTTTAAATGTTTTCTTAAATACTTTAAAATATATATTTTCATTTTTGTTTTAACCTAATTACTTTGTGAATAATTTTATGATAAAACCCTAATTATTTAGGTCTTAATTGGGGATAGATTTCATCTTTGCCTTAATTAAGTGGACTTTTGTCAGTATTCAAAACTGTTTTCAATCTCTGATTAAACAGATGATTAAGGTTTTCAAACAACAAAACCTTATATCATTTCAATCATTTTCAACTGTTTCTCATAAACAGTAAATCATTTTTAAGTGGGCCTCTATTAGAGTGTAAGACCCAACACCTTCTTTCTTTTCATAGTTTGTTTTACAAAACTGTATTTTCAAAATCTTCTTTCTGTTTTCAAAACATTCTTCTGGTATTTGAAGGGCATTATTCCCGGTGAAACTCTTCAGATACCTATGTGACCTATGTCCATCTTCACTTCTTCTATTTTCAAAAACCATTAACTGTTCATCATATATATATATATATATTCAACTGTTATCCATCAATTGCTGGTAAGGCTTTGTACATACTTCTTCAAAGGCCTCCACTCCATCCAGGTTAGGCTTTACAAGCTTTCAATTTACAGTCTTTATTTAAATTACTGTCAAATATAGAACTGTGCATACATATATTAGTTTAGAACTACGTTTGAGTATAAACCCTAGGACAGTTAAACTATATATATATTATAGGAATATGACCTAGGATTGAGAATGTCTTCCCGTTGAAGGCTCTTTCCTAATTAGAGATCTGTAGTTCAAACCCCCCAAGATGAATTATTCCCGGTGAAACATCTTGGCAAAAACCTTAGAACCCAAAATAGGACACATCCACCCAAAGAGGAATTATTCCCAGTGAAACCTCTTACCCATTTGCTTAGAGCCAAAATAAGTTCAAAACCACGTAGCTTTCTCTTGTGCTATAACAAGGACCCTCGATTAGCCTCCTCTTGGGCTTTGTACAAGGACCCACAGGCTTCTTAAAAGCATTTCCAGCTTCCTCTTGAGCTTGTATACAAGGACCCATCAGGTTTCTTATAAACATAGGAACAGGTCTTTAGTCACCTTTTAACATACCCTGGTGAGTTTCTTCCAATTTAAACCAGTCTTTAAACAAGCTAAGTTTGTCTCAATTTTACATTGAGTACCCCTTTTGGAATGAGAGACATGGACAGTCTCTGTCACCCTTATCTTCATCAATCTTCCTTAGCAGAGTCTAGGATCCATGTTTGCTTATCCTCAGTCAGTGTCAGCCTTCATCTTGGGCTCTAAACAAGAAGTCTCTATTAGATAATCTTTCTGCCAATCATCTTAATCAAAACCCCTGGAAAGGGTTAGCCTCCATTCATTCTTTCATTTTAACAAAACCCCTGGAAAGGGTTAGCCTCCAAAATCATTCTTTCATTTTAACAAAAACCCCTGGAAAGGGTTAGCCTCCATTCATTCTTTCATTTTAACAAAAACCCCTGGAAAGGGTTAGCCTCCAAAATCATTCTTTCATTTCAACAAAAACCCTGGAAAGGGTTAGCCTCCAAAATCACTTCTTCAAAAACCAAAGATTCATTTCTCTTAGGAGATAATTTCCCCAAAAGAGTCAAAATCCCTGGAAAGGGTCAGCCTCCAAAAACATGACAAAAATCAGTCTTTTAACAGACAATTTCTCCAGCTGAGTCAAAATCCCTGGAAAGGGTTAGCTTCCAAAAAAAAACAGTCTTTTAATAAATAAATCCTTCAGTAGAGTCAAAAACCAACAAAAACAGTTAGCCACAACCTTGGACTTCATACAAGGCACCAAAACAATAAAACTCCCCTGTTAATAGTCAGCCTCAACCTTGGGCATTGTCCAAGGCAGATAATAGAGTCTCCCCTAGTGAGTCCTTCATTGTTCAGTAGCCACAACCTTGGGCTTTGTACAAGGCAGATAAACCATATTTCATGTGTCAAAGATTCCTAACATCTAGGATCTTTTCCCATAGAGTCATCCATACTCAGTTTATTTAAGAGTCAGCCACAACCTTGGGCTTCATACAAGGCAGAAAATAATATTTCCCCTAGTTAGAGTCAGCCTCAATTCTGGGCTTTGTACAGGACACCAAATAAAATCCATCAAAATAAACACTCCCCAAGTAGAGTCAGCCTCAATTCTGGGCTTTGTACAGAACATAAAAATCCCTTGTAAATTAATCTCCAGTGGAGTTTTCTCCCAGAGTCATAATAATAATCAATCAATCAAAAAGCCTCAAGCTTGGGCCTCATACAAGCCAGTTAAAAATCAAATCTTTTATACAGTAGATAGACATAGCTTATCTCTATAGAGAGATCTTTCCTCTATCTCACCACATTCAAACAAACAAACATTACACATTTCATTTTAATCAAGTCTCCCATTTAGGATTTTGAAAGGCATGAGCTGGCAGTAAAACCCAGACATGTGGTAACTTTCCCTAATTAGGATGAGCATCTTTCTTTCATTTAAGAGGCATTTGACTGGTATACTTTCACATACACAAGTAAGGTCCCCCTCTTGAATGAAATGAATTCAGTTATTCTGTCACTCTTTTAAAATGTTTGTGGTGGAATAGTAGAAATACCTCTCTATAAAGATGACTTCATGTCTCTTTACTGTAAACAGAGATTTAATTCAAAGCTTCAACCTTGAGCTTCAAGCAAGGCACCCAAAAATAATTAATAATTAATTAGTTCCCCGAACTACATTAAGCTCTGACTTCCATTAGGGATATGTAGGCATGAGGTTCACAAGGAATCTCAGCGAGCTAATAAAATACCAAAAATAGTCTGTCTGTCTGTCTGTCTTTCTTTTATTCAATTCAATTCCTTCTCCTAATACAAAGGAGAAACTTTCCCAATAATCATTAGCAGCACAAACACATTTAGACACAAAGAAGGTTCTTGTAGAGTACTACAGATATGTAGGGTGCTTAAACACTTCCCTATGTATAACCGACCTCCCGGACTCCAGAATTTCTAGTCTAGGTGAAATCCCCACACTTAGCAAACTCCTAGGGTTTAGTTGAGATCTTTTTTCCCCTTTCCTACTCGTAGGACAAATAAGAAAGTTCGTGTAATATCGTAGGAAGAACTGAAATAAAATTCATCCCGCCACGGGCGCATTCTCCTTCCAAATTTCGCGTGAAGGGTCTAGCGTGCCGTCCTCCCAAGTGAAACGGGGAGGTAAAAAAAACGACACCACAGCCTTGAACAGAGTAAATTTTACCTCTTCATCTTGCACCCTTATTTTCATGATCCCTTCATCCAGATCAATCATCATTCAAGTGGTTTTCATGAATGGCCTTCCTAGAATCACAGGTACCTCATGATCTTCTTCCATGTCAACAACCACAAAGTCTACCGGGAAAAAGAATTTGTCTACTTTAATTAGCAGATCCTGAATCACTCCATAGGGTGAAGTGATAGACTTGTCGGCCAATTGTAATGTCATCCTAGTGGGCTTCATCACAACATTCCCTAGCTTCTTGACAATGGATAAAGGGATTAAGTTGATACTCGACCCCAGATCAATTAACCCATCACCAGTGAAATTACCTCCAATATTTAATGGTAAGGTTACTCGCCCCGGATCAGATTCCTTTCTTGGAGTAGTTCTTTGGATTATAGCACTACATTGAGCATCAAGCACCACAGTTTCTTCATCTATGCATCCCTTTTTCTTTGTGAGCATTTTCTTCATAAATTTAGCATATTTGGGCATTTGCTCTAACGCTTCGGTAAATGGTATGTTTATGTGGAGTTGTTTGAAGATGCTCATAAACCTGGTATATTGCCTGGCATTGTCCTTCTTTGACGGAGCGTGGGGGTATGGTAGATGTTGGCTTGGTATCACATGATCTACCTTCTTTTTCTTAGAACTTTTTCTTTTCTCTGTCATCCCTCTTTCTTTCTTGGTCTCATCTATTTCTCTTTCAGCATCTTTGCTCATGGTGCTCACTATGATTTCATTCTCCTCATCTTCTGCAGCCTGATTATTATCCTCTTTCTCGGTATCATTGATTTCAACTTCTTTCTCGGCGCCTTTCTGACCGGTTCTAGTCACCACTGCTTTACAATGCTCTTTAGGATTATCTTGAGTGTTGGCGGAGAATGTTGCATTTGACTGAGTAGCTGCAATTTGTTTAGCCAGTTGCCCTACTTGAGTTTCCAGATTTTTAATTGCAGCTTCCTGGTTCTTCTGATTTGTCATTGACATTTGCATGAACTGATTCATGGTCTCTTCCAACTTAGATTGTCCTCCTTGTTGTTGTGGCGGCGGTTGATTGTATGGTTGAAAAGTTTGTTGCTGATACCCTTGATTGTTGGGTCTTTGTTGATACCCTTGGTTGTTATTCCTCGGAGGATAATTCTGTTGATATGGCGGAGGATTTGGATGTTGATTTTGCCTTGGTCCTTGGTTGTTGTTCATATAGTTCACTTCTTCTGCCAAGACTGGTGGGCAAAATCCAGTTTGATGATCTCCCTTGCACAATTCACACTTAGCAACCTGATAAGAATTTGAAACTCCATTCAGTTCTTTGATTTGTTGTGGAAGTTTGGACATTTGTTGTGTTAAAAGCTCCACTTGTGAGGTTAGCAATTTATTCTGAGCAAGTAGAGCGTCAATATTGTTCAACTCCAATACGTCGGGTTTCCTATCTCTGACCGTTCGATCATGGTTGCCCTGACGATCATTTAGAGCCATTCGCTCTATTATCTGAGTAGCTTCAGCAGGTGTCTTGGACATGAGTGAACCACCAGCTGTGGCATCCAATAGTGTCTTGTTTGTAGCTGTGAGACCGTTACGGAACATGTGGATTTGATCAACTTCCGCAAAACCGTGTCCTTTGCACTTTCTCAATATAGCTTTATACCTTTCCCATGCTTCATTCAATGATTCATTACTGCCTTGAGAAAATACTGTTATCGCTATTTTTGCTTCAAAGAATCGGTTTTGAGAGTAAAACCTTTCCAGAAATTTTTCTTCTAAGGTGTTCCAATCAGTCATCACTGTTTCGGGTTGATCCAGATACCAATCTTTTGCCTTAGATAACAAAGAGTGTGGGAACAACCTCTTGAACAATGCTTCTTCATCAGCTTGAGCTACACCAGTTGTACATGCTAACTCATAGAATCTAGTAAGATGTGTATACGGATCTTCGTGATCCAATCCGGCGAAAGGACTCGCACATATCAACTGGATGATACCGGTCTTCAATTCTGAAGTCCGCCCGTTGGCGGCAGTTCTAGCGAACTGTGGGTTGAGCCTTGGGCTATTAGCACATGGACCATTAGCAGCCATGTTGACAGCAGTAGGTTGTATAATAACTTCCGGTTCTTCTTCCGCAAATAGTTCGTGAAAGAAAAGTCCTTCTTGCGACTCGTCAATGGTTTCAAGTTGTTGTGACGATGCCGCAGTCGCGTTGTCTCTTGCTTTTTCTATGTTTGCTCTTCTTCTTGCTTTGCTATTTAACCTCCTAGTGGTCCTTTCGATCTCGGGATCAAAAAGAAGTTGATCACTGGGAACTTTGCTGCGCATACACGCACTTCTGCAAAAACTAGCAAACAAGTGAAACAACCAACTCGAGAAAATAAAAATTAAAACTCAAAATAAGAACTATTGCAATGCGTGCAATATTGACACCAATCCCCGGCAACGGCGCCAATTTGTTGAAAGTTTTTTGTGGGTAAATATTTTCGGTAATATATCGTATCCACAGGGATTGGTTAATATCACTGCCGTTCTATAGTTAATTATTTTGAGTTAGGAAAAGTAATTGGATTTGTTTTATGATTATGATACTATCAAATTTAAAAAATAATTTAAATGCCAATAATGAACGTTTGTTAACGATTGAGGAAGTATGTTGAGCTTTAGGGTTCATCAACCTATTCCTATACAACTTATCAATTAATTCACAATTGAACAATCATTTGAATTACTATCTTCACTTATCCTCAAATATGATTCCATGTCTGCAAATCAAATTAGATAAACTTTTACCGGTATGAGATTCGATCTCTCCAAATATCAATATCGATAATAGTAATAAGGAACGATAATTATGAAAACTCAATCACAATTCCATCTCTGCAAATTGAGATTGAATCAATATAGTAACCTAGGGCAAAAGTTAAAATCCTTTCTTTCGATCAAAGATTCAACAATGGTGTAAAGTAAAAACAAGGTTTCTTATTGATAATAAATTCAAACAATTGTTCATAGGAAATAATTAATGACATTGTATATTCATAGGTTAACTACTACCTTAAACTCAACAAGAGGAATTTAGCTCTCCATAGACATGAAGAACACACAAGAATTAATGGAGGGATTCATCTTCATCAATGGAATGTCTTCGATTGGTAAAGAATTGGCCTTCAATTGTTGTTCTTGACTGCAAACTCAGAATGCTCTCCTAATTTCGCTCACAAAGGATCTCTCTTTCACTTGGAAGCTAGGGCTTCTATTTATAAGTTTTGGGCTTTTAACGCCGAGGCCGCGGCGCGGCAACGGAGGTGCGCGGCGCGATCAGAAACAGAGACTTTGGCGCGGCGCTAGCTAGAACTCCCGCGGCGCGGCTTTGTCAAACTTCATCTTTTTGCTTTGCCTTTGAGACTTCCAGCTTCCTTTCCTCTTCATGTTTTCCTAAAGCTTCAGTTCAGCTCTAAACCTGCATCAATAATACCCACAAGTGATTCGATTTGCTTTACACATGAACTGAACCTTTTCAGTTCAATTCTCACTGAAAACCTATGGATCTATCACAATTTGCATTAGTTTAGAGAAGAAATCACTTATATTAACACATGAATTTACCATTAATTTACTCCTAACACTTACTCAAACTTCATTTTTATTCTATTCAAGATGACTTTTGTTGGCTGCTTCTGCCTAGCGGTTTTCTTGAGTGTGTTTTACTTATAGAAAATTCTTAGCTGGACACGTACCTAAGAAATTGTTTTACACACAACCAATCACAAAATTTTAATTAATTAAAAAATAAATACTGATTTTTCTTACTCCTTCATAATCTCAACCACCCCATGAATTCAATTAAAACCAAAATTAAAATTAAAATAAATTAAAAAAAGACTCTTTCTTATTGGCTGTGCCTAAGAATGTGGATTTAGGGTCGTGTCCATGCAAGAATTGCTCTTTACTTATATGAACTTATTTCTTATTGACATGGGCAATAGCATAGTCTTTGTTTCTTGTGGTGCGGGTCCTCAACATGTTGTTCCAATCTATTAATAATAAAAAAAACTAACTTGACAATTTGGCAAGAAAATAGCATAAACATAAAAGTAGCCATGTATTGTCATTCTTCAGATTATATTATCTAAAAGCATGCTTAGGGTACATGTTTGGTTTCTATACTTCATAGTCAAACATGGAACGTGTCTGATTTCTATAATTTAGAGTCAAGTAATGGTGTACTAAATTGTTTCAAAATAGAAAGACATTGGTTGTTTCGAGCAAGATTTAGTTTAAAATGAAACAATGTACGATAGTTTCGATTTAGAGGTGTGAAATGAGTTTCTTAAGTGAGGAGAAAAATGATGGATTTTTTTGTCACCAGGGAGTTTTGGATTGAATCTGGAATGTTAGAACATAGTTTGGTTCTACATCTTTGAAAGAGTTTTGATGATAATAAACACATAATTTTTAATAAGAATAAATATGTACTCTAATCGTATTGTTTAACGTTCAGAAGTTCTGAAGATTATAGAAGTGGTTTCTCAGAAGCAGAAGGCTGCATTGAGAGAAGTTTACAAGAATAAGATGTTCTAGACAGTGATTTCTCAGATGCAGAAGGCTGCATTGAGAGAAGTTTACAAGAAAAAGAAGTTCTAGAGATCGAAGGAAGTTTACAAGAATAAGAAGTTCTGAAGACAAATGAGAAAGTCGTAAACTCTGATATTTAAAATGCTTCAAGCACCAACAAAAGCTGCAAAGAAAACTCTGATGATCAGAAGATCTATAACATTACAATAGTCAATGCCAGATCAATTCGTAATGGCTTGGAATTAATTAAAGCGGACAAAATCTTAGTTTTTGGAAATAGCATTAATTAACATTTCCTCAACATTCCAAAACAAGAAAATATGTCTCTCAAACGAATCAAAAAGTACACCCTATAAAAAGAGGACATCGGTGAAGAAAAGGAACATCTCACGCACGCACGAATTCAAGAGCTCAAATTTTTTTCTATCTTACTTATATTTGTATATTATGGTTAAGATTGTGTACACATCACAGTTGTGATATAGCTTATTAGAAGCAAGTCTTTAAACACACAAAGTTGTAATCGTATAAGTGTTACCTTGAGAAAACTGGATTGTGGTTGTTCTCGAGAAGACTTAAATAGTAGTTTAAGTGATTTTGTAATCATCGTTTTGATTAGTGGATTAAGACCTCATAAGAGAGAGGCGAAATCACCTTAATATGGTGGGCTGGAGTAGTTTGAGTTCAAACGAACCAGGATAACCAAACGTGTCATAAGTTTTAATTTGTTTAAAAACCCAATCCCACCCTCTTATTGTGTTTTTCGCTTCTTCAATTGGCATCAGAGCGCCTGGTTCTGGGTGCATACACTTAACCGTGTCAGAAAAAGATCCTAAAAGAAAAACACTATGATGGAACCAGTTAAAAACAACAGCAATGATAACTATGATGATAGAGACAAAATCAGTGGCAGACCACCAATGTTTGATGGTGAATACTTCGATTACAGGAAAGACAGAATAGAGAGTTTCTTTGTAGCTCATGACGCTGATATCTGGGATATGGTAACGGATGGTTACAAACATCCGGTAAATGAAAGTGGTCAGAAGATGGAAAGAAAAAGTATGACTAACCAACAGAAGAAATAGTTCAAAAATCATCACAAGACCAGAACCATACTTCTATGTGCTATTTCATACACAAAGTATGACAAGATCACAAACAGAGATTCTGCAAAAATATTTTTGACTCTCTGAGAATGACGCATGAAGGCAACACTCGATTCAAAGAGACCAAAGCCCTTGCACTCATTCAAAAGTACAAAGCTTTCAAAATGGAAGAAGATGAAACAGTTGAGACAATGTTCTCAAGGTTTCAAATTCTTGTTGCTAGATTGAAAGTTCTGGAAAAAGGATACTCAACAGCTGATCATGTAAAGAAAATCATCAGAAGCTTACCAAAGAAATGGACACCCATGGTCACAGCGTCGAAGCTTGCCAAGAATCTGAATGCAATATGACTTGAAGAACTTATTAGCTCCTTGAGAAGTCACGAGATAGAACTCGAAGAAGATGAACCCCAAAAGAAAGGTAAGTCTCTTGCTCTTAAATCCAAAAAAAAGTTTAAAACTAACGCTTTTCAGGCAGAAGAAGAAAGTTCTGGAGGTTCCTCATCAGAAGAAGACGAAATATCTCTTCTCTCCAGAAGGGTCCAACAACTCTGGAAGCACAGACAAAAGAAGTTCAGAAACCCTAGAAGATCAGACGATCACTTTGGATCATCTTCTGGACACAGAAAGTCTAGAAGCAAGGAAGTTGTATGTTACGAATGCAAGGAACCTAGTCACTACAAAAGCGATTGTCCCAAACTACAGAAGGAAAAACCAAAGAAAAGTTTTAAAAAAGAAAAGAAGAACATTTTTATGGCTACATGGGACGGTTTAGAACCTTCTGGAGTAGAAATTGAATCAGAAGATGAACGTGCCAGCATTGCCTTGATGGCCAGTATATCAAGTGATGCTAGCTCGTCCAAATCAGAATCAGACTCAGAAGAAGAAGAGACATTCTCTAACTTTTCTAGATCTCAATTAGAGGATAGCTTATCATAAATTCTTGAAAAATATTAGAAACTTCAAAACAAATACAAGAACCAGAAACACGGTCTGGTATCTGATTCTGAGGAATCTAGAAAACTAAACGCAGAAAACTCTGAGTTAAAAGAAAATCTTTTAAACTAAAAAGTGAAAACTTGGTTATTAAAAATGAGTTACAACAAACTCAGAAAGATTCTGACTCAGAAGTTTCAACTAGTTATGATAGTGTCATAAAACAATATGATCACAGTTTTCAAAAATTTCTAGCTAAAAGCATGGATCGAAGCAAGATGGCTTCAATGATATATGGAGTTAGTAGAAATGCTAGAAAAGGTATAAGATATGTGAAACCAAGAGGAGAAGAACCATATCAACCTAAGCACATTGACGATATCGTCATAAAAATTACACCTATAAACTCTCATTTCACATATGGTCACACACATGATATAAAATATACTAGCGAAACATATTGTACAAATTCTCTTGAGAAATCTAAACTCAATCATAATTTAGTAAAATCTAACAAACAGGGAACCGGAAAGATATGGGTACCTAAGGATAAAATCATCTATGTTGCAAATGTCCTTAACAACAAGGTTGAAACACCAGTCATGGAACCTGGACTCTGGATGCTCTCGACACATGACGGGAAGAAATCATATGTTCCAAAGCCTGGAACTTAAAGCTGGAGTTTATGTAGGTTTCGGAAGAAATCATAAAGAACAAATCATTAACTCTGAAACTATTGGAACTGAAGTCAGAACTTTTGAAATTGAAAGATCAGAAGTTCCAACAAACACAAGAAAAGGCAAGATTCTAGGAAATACAAATAATCCAATCATTATAAGATATGCCTCCAGAAACTCTGATAAATCTATTGTGAGTTAGTATTTCTAATCAAAATCTCTTTATCTTGGTTTCCAATTTTTGATGGAGAACATCTGATAAATTACTCTACTTAAGTCAGAAGGTAAATTATTTCAGAATTTTTCCAAAAGATCTGGAAAATGCTAACTATATTATGCAGTTCACTAAATCAACAGCTGTCAACCCTAAACGACATATCACCTTTTGAGGCTGGACACGTGTTCAAAATCTGAACGACCGAAATGTTTGAGTTGATGCATTGAGGAGCGAGTCACATCGGTAACTGTTTTCAAGAAGTTTTACGCCATCCCTCTGTCAGAAATCATTATGTTTTTTCTAAAATCATTACATTCAATTTCTTAATTACAATTAATATCATGTTTTGTTTCCGTTGGCTAGATGTATATATATACTCACCTTACTTCACTTTCACAATCCTTCTCTCTCTCACTTTCACTTTCTATTATCTCTGAAATTTGTGTGTTCTTGCGTTCTTACTTTCCTCTCTTCTTGCAAACCAAAACCCCTTCTCAAAACCCTAAGTTTTGTGAACAATGGCTTCCTCTTCTTAACAACAACACAATCTCAAGAATCTGTTGCTCTCATCAATCCTGAAGAAAGGTATGTTGAACCTATAAGAACTCTTCTCACTCCCTTCGATTCTCTAGAAGTTCTCTGTGAAATGCTCGTGGACTTTGAAATTATGAAAGAAAATAGGTGTGACATTACTAAAGATCTTGCTTTCAAAGGATGGACAAGGTTTTTCAATAGGCTAACTGGTCCATTTTTCCCAAAACCGGTCAAAGAATTTTGGATTCATGCAACTGCTTCTAATCATCAAATGACATCCTTTGTAGTGGGGAAACTCATAGGTCATGATGGAAATGGCACAAGATGTACTGAAATGGCAGAAAAAGGCTCTGACCTAATTCTTGTTTCTAAAGAAATTTTCACTCATGGGCAACCCTCCACCAAGATCAAAGAACTGAAGGGAAATCTCATAATTTAGGCAAGAATCATTCTTGGCTGCATCAACCACAGAAAACCAACAAGCTCTCCTGACTACATCAACATCGACCAACAATATATGTTGTACTTAATCTCCACCAAAGCAAAGGTTCACCTCCCTCACTCTCTGTTCAATCATCTGAAGACTAGTGCAAAGGAAACAAGAGAAGACAAGAAGACAAAGAGAGATTGGATCCCTCTAGGGAGAATGATCTCAGATATTCTGACTGAAAACAAGTTGGTAGAACATCTGAGTGAAACCAATCAAACTGATATTCTGGAACCCTACTTTGGAAAACCCTTCAATGCAAAGAATCTTAAGAAGATGAAGATTATTAAAGTCATTAAAAAGGATCCCATTGTCACTACCAAAGAAGTCATCACAACCCGAAGAGTCCCTATGGAGAATTTCCCCTTCTTCTCAGCAGATACTCATCTAGAAATAGTTGTCAGATATTTGGATGCTTGTAAAAGAGATGGAACAACTCCTGCAGTCAACATACAAGATCTCAGACAGCCTGCTCCGGAAGTTACCATCAGAAAAAATAAGAAGAGAAAAGCTGCTGAAGGAACTTCTCAGAAGACTCCAAAGGCTGCTAAAAAGAAAGGTAACCCATCCTTTATTTCTGTTGTAGAATCTATAGTTTTTTATCAACATCTGAAACATCACCATCTCCCAAACCTGCTGACCATCCAACATCTCAAACCATTGATGATTTTGACATAAAAATCGATACTTTTGTACCAATAAATTCTCTGAATAATCCACCTTCTACTCAACTAGAACTTGCACAAGTTCTGCATGATATTGATCATTTTGAACCTCTTTTCGATGCTTCCCAAACAGAAAATCCAAATAACACCTCAGAACAAATATTGGACCCCTATCTCCTGTCCTTGGTATTGACCTTCCTTTCAATACCGTCCAGCCACTACATATTCTCATCAAACCATCTGAACCCTTCTCTATCCCAGATATTCCCTCTCTCTATGAATCCACACCACCAAACACTCCCATCATCATTTCTGATACTCCATCTCCATCTCCTTCAAAACCTTCAGAAGATCACCTAAGAACCTTCATTGACCTAGAAGCATGGGACAAACTTGTCTCATCTTCTCATAAAATAGCCATTCCCAAACCAAAACTAAAACCATCCAAATCAGATATTGATAAATCTATGATGGTTTTTGAGACTGAAATACAGGGATGGCTTACTCTCTAAAGAAAGCTTGCATGGACAATATGAATCCACCAGCCTTTGACTACCTCTGGACCCAATTCAACACTGAGTCGCTGAAGATGAAGGAACTCAGTCATGACATTGCTCAACGGAACTTTTTTGATCATCTGAAGGCATTCAAGGACCGATTTCTGAGTCTCTGAGAAAGGAAACGGGTTCATCATCTGGACAACCAACCCTAGGTGGAGCCACAAGAAACAGAAGTTAAAGAAAAATCTCCTGAACCTCAACCTATGGTTGTGATTGAAGAAAAATCCAAGCCTGTTGAGACTTCTTCTGAGAAAGCAGCGACTGCAATAGTTTCTGAGCTTCCCACTTCATCTGTTGAAACCACTTCATCCTTTCTGGTTCTTAAAACTCTGGATGATTTGAAGAAAGAGAATGAAGTAGTAAGGGTAAGGCTGGACAAGAAGGATGAAACTAACAAGGAGATCAAAGGTATGCTGGGCAAGAAAGAAGAACCAAGCAAATAGATTAAAGATATTTTGGCAGCATTGTTCATAAGACTTCCACCTGACCCTCCATCTTAGTTTAACTTGAACTATGTTCTGTTCCTTTTTATTGATCTTCTGCTTACTTGTTATGCCTGTTTTATTCTTCTGAACGAATGAATCTTTTTGCTACTAGTTGCTTCTTATTTATCTATGCTCTTATATTTTTTACTGCTTTTTGTATCTTTTTTACTAATGACAAAAAGGGGGAGAAACGTAAAATATTTTGAATCATAACAGTTCACCAGGACTAAGTCTTAAACATTTTAATATAACATAAAATATGTTTTATCTGATTGAAAAGAATAGGAAAACTATGGGAAGGAAGGAATTCTTAAAAAGCTCCCACGGAATTGCCCTTTGTCGTTCTTATCATTCAAAGACTTGTAGTAGGAACTACTCTCCCTACTATCCTCATCATAAATCCGACTCTTGTTAATCAACTCTGTAAAACGAGTAATCTGTTGGTAACCAATAGCCTTCTTGATATCAGGTTGCAAACTGTTCACAAACTTCAAACAGTTAGACCTTTCATCATTCATAGTATTGTAATAGGGACAATACTTGATCAACTCTTGGAATCTCACAGCATACTCCGCTAAGGTACCATTACCTTGCTTCAACTCAAGAAATTCCACCTCTTTCTTTCCACGGACATCTTCTGGAAAATATTTCTCCAAAAATGCATCACGGAATATATCCCAAGTAATCATAATACCTTTTTCATCAAATCTCTGAGCATTTTTACCCCACCAATCCTCAACTTCCTTCTCAAGCATGTGAGTACCAAACTGCACCTTCTGCGTATCAGTATAGTTCATAACCCGAAAGATCTTCTCAATCGCCTTTAACCAAGCTTGCACCTTATCAGGTTCATGCTCTCCCTCAAAGATAGGCGAATTGTTCCTATGGAACTTCCCCAAAGCACAAACTCATCATCATCACCATTCTGATTACCTGCATTCACTTGAGGAATCTGACAAAGAGATCCAGCCAACATCCTCAATGCATCAGCAATGTCATCATCGTTCCTTCCCGCAACCATCGTCCTAAGACAACCAACAACCAAAACAGACAAAACAGAAAAAACAGTATTGATCATGTCAGATACACAAATCAAATACAACGGGAATAAAAGACATTAATAACCTTGACCAACTGGTCGACCATGCTCTGATACCACTAATGTAACACCCCTTTTCTAACCCCAAATATATAATATAAATATACACAGAGTATTAACATGCATATATCCCAATGAAAAATAATTACTTCAATGAATATATCTCATACTATATTCATCTACCAATTCAAAATAACATGATCAATTATGCTATATAAAATCCAATAACTAGGCAACATAGCTTTCAACTTCAAATATCCAAAATATCATGCCAAATATAAGCATGATAAAAATATCCAAATATTAAAACATGAGTTCAAATAAATCCCTAAGTGTCACATGACCAGAGCATTTGACTCTCTACCTAATCAAAAGTTAAATCGAAAGCTCCTCGGCTAAATCCTCGGACAAGCTCACTACTCGTCGGAACCTGCACGATGTCACAATGAACATCATTCAAATAGAAGGGTGAGAATTCAAATCATTATAAATAAACATAATAATGGGAAATGTAAAACACAAAAAGAATATATTTCACGAATTCATCACTCTTCCCATAAACATGCATTCATATACAATATATCAAGATTCACATGTTTAGCTCATTCGACAAAGTTCCATTATTCGAGTAATCATATCCAATTACCAAAATTAATAATTGTAATTCAATGATGAAATACAATCAAGTATACAATATCAAATCACAACACCCACATATATGCATATCAACCAAAATCATATAAACACAATCATATCACATAATCACACAACAATAACAATTCACACTGACACGTGCGACTCAAGTGTGACTCTATGCGATATGCATGTGGATCCCTCCGTTATCATTTCTGGCAAGCCGGTTGTCTATCTCTCGAACCAGATAACCACCTCAAAGTCCCATACTCGTTAAGATTTAAAACCCCATACTCGTTAGGTTTGGGACACGCAAATAATCTCCACGAGATTACTCGACATTGCCTCTTTCAAAGACTCATGCTAGTGTAAGTGTGCCACAAACAAGAATTATGAAAATAAGACGATTCTCAACCTCTTAAACTACATAATCACATATTTTTCAACATTGCACAATATTACACAATATGATTTCAATACCAAACAATGCATCACTTAACACACATCAATCAATCACATGTATTCAATCCTAGCATAACATACATTGCATTATCATTATTCAATTCACATGTCAATACATACATATTTAAAATAATCATTCCCAACAAAACACATTCGAATAACATATATATTCCTTCACACATATCATGGATATCATATCACATAACACACTCTCTAATATTAGCCACAATTCACCAACCCTATTATACAGATAACCACATTAGTTTCCTAAGGCTTCGAACGACGCATAAAACGGGGTTACGGATCAAAAGTTATGAACTTTAGAAGTTTGGCAAAACAGGGCACTTTTGCCCAGCGGAAGAATTGTCTCGCCCGGCGCTCCAAGTCAGTAACTTGGTCACAAAAAGCCTCTCTCGCCCGCTGACTCGCCCGACGAACGCTTTCCCGACAGAAGAAATCCTTCTCCCGACAGAATACACCATAACAGCAAAATTCTGTGCGTTTTCAGCACCTTCAACACTAACCCAAATTTGATTTTTGCCAACCAAAACTCATCCAAACAGCAATTTAACACACATAAAAGGTTCCTAAACATGTTCCTAACCATGGGTTCACATACAAACATCATGAATCATGATTAATATCACAAATCCCATGAATTCAACATAAACCCTAACATGTGAAAATCTATGAAATTGAGAGAATAAGAGATTATACACATAGCATATCTTTACACACCACATTACCCAATTATATCTACCTATAATCACTTGGATTCACACCCTTACCTTCAATCTCTAGTTCTTCTTCTTCAAGAATCTCCTCCCCTCTTTTCTTCTCTTCTATCTTGCCTCTTTTTCTTTCTATCTCCTCTAGTTCTAGGTTTCCTCATAATACTCTTACTAACTCTATTTTTTTATATTGGGCTTAACCCACTCAATTCTATATTCTATTTAATTAGACCCATTAACTATTTACTAGTCTTAACATGTCGATTCAGTTATTCAAATATCACACATATTCAAATAATCGCAAAACACACCAATTAATTAATTATCACGCAACAATAAATTAATAAAATAAAATACCTAATAAATAAATACGGAAAAATAAAACCGGGTCGTTACAGACCACCAATGTTCGATAGAGAATACTTCAGTTACTGGAAAGACATAATCGAGAGTTTCTTTCTAGCTCATGACGCTGATCTTTAGGATATGGTAACGGATGGTTACAAACATCCGGTAAATTAAAATGGTCAGAAGATCGAAAGAAAAAGTATGACTGATCTACACAAGAGTTCAAAAATCATCACAAGGCCAGAACCATATTTATAAGTTCTATTTTATACACAGAGTATGAGAAGATCACAAACACAGATTCTGCCAAAAATATTTTTGACTCTTTGAGAATGATGCATGAAGGCAACACTCAAGTCAAAGAGACCAAAGCCCTTGTACTCATTCAGAAGTACGAAGCTTTCAAAAGAGAAGGAGATGAAACAGTTGAGACAATGTTCTCAAGAATTCAAATTCATGTTGCTGGATTGAAAGTTCTGGACAAAGGATACTCAACAGCTGATCATGTAAAGAAAATCATCAAAAGTTTACCAAAGAAATGGAGACCCATGGTCACAGCGTTGAAGCTTGCCAAGAATCTGAATGCAATATGACTTGAAGAACTTATTAGCTCCTTGAGAAGTCATGAGATAGAACTCGAAGAAGATGAACCCCAAAAGAAAGGTAAGTCTCTTGCTCTTAAATCAAAAAATAAGTTTAAAACTAACACTTTTCAGGCAGAAGAAGAAAGTTATGGAGGTTCCTCATTTGAAGAAGACGAATTATCTCTTCTCTCCAGAAGGGTCCAACAACTCTAGAAGCACAGACCAAAGAAGTTCAGAAATCCTAGAAGATCAGACGATCACTATGGATCATCTTCTGGACACATAAAGTCTAGAAGCAAGGAAATTGTATGTTACGAATGCATGGAACTTGGTCACTACAAAAGCGATTGTCCCAAACTACAGAAAGAAAAACCAAAGTGATTTCTCAGAAGCAGAAGGCTGCATTGAGAGGAGTTTATAAGAATAAGATGTTCTAGACAATGATTTCTCAAAAGCAGAAGGCTGCATTGAGAGAAGTTTACAAGAATAAGAAGTTCTAGAGATCGAAGGAAGTTTACAAGAACAAGAAGTTTTGAAGACAAATGAGAAAGTCGTAAACTCTGATACTTAAAACGGTTCATGCACCAACAAAAGCTGCAAAGAAAACTTTGATGATCAAAAGATCTATAACATTATAATTTTCAATGCAAGATCAATTCGTAACGGCTGAGAATTAATTACAGCGGACAAAATCTTAGTTTTTGGAAATAGCATTAATCAACATTTCATCAACATTCCAAAATAAGAAAATATGTCTCTCAAACGAATCAAAAAGCTCAGCCTATAAAAAGAGGACATCGGTGAAGAAAAGGAACATCTCACGCACGCACGAATTCAAGAGCTCAAATTTTTTATTCTATCTTACTTATATTTGTATATTGTGCTAAAGATTGTGTACACATCACAGTTGTGATATAATTTATTAAAAGCAAGTCTTTAAATACACAAAGTTGTAATCGTAAAAGTGTTACCTTGAGAAAACCGGATTGTGGTTGTTGTCGAGAAGAATTAAACAATAGTTTAAGGGATTTTGTAATCATCGTTTTGATTAGTGGATTAAGACCTTGTAAGAGAGAGGCGAAATCACCTTAACAGGGTGGACTGGAGTAGTTTGAGTTCAAACGAATCAGGATAACCAAACGTGTCATAAGTTTTAATTTGCTTAAAAACCCAATCCATCCCTCCTTATTGTGTTTTTCGCTTCTTCATGGAGGCCTAAAACACACTCCGGTTTAAGAATTTGAAGGATAATTTTATCAGTTTAGAAATTTTTCAGAAAAATTAAGGGTGAGAAAAGAATGTTCACTTGATTTTTTCTCTTAACCAGATCCAAACACATAGCCCAAAAATAAAGCCCAATTATAAATCCAAATAAAAACCCAAAAAGAAGTCTAAACCAGGACCAAATATATAGCATAGATTTGTCTTGAAATTCCTTCTAAGTTTTCACGCCTTCAAATTTATAACCTTTACATATAGATATTCTTGGGAAAAAAGAAATAAGGATTTATGCATGTATTAAGCTTTGTGCAAGTAAAAAAGGGCTTTATCAATTAATATCTAAGACGAAGGAACCAATGTCCCGTTATAATACTTCCTTTAAACCCAATTATAAGGAAATTAAATAAATATAGTTAACGAAGAAAACATAATATATTTTCACAATATTATGATTGACGGTAATAATAATGATAATCTTTTCACATGATTAGGAATTACTGCATAAAATATTTTTAGAGTAATAAGTTTAATAATATTAAACGCTCTTAGAATATATAACTTTCGTTTATTTGTAATACCATTGAAATTCTTTCGCGAAAAGTGGAAAATGAAAAGTAGTGCGAGTGGTTAAAAAGCAACATGGGCTGCCGAGTCTGTAGTCACGCAAGTGATTGCGCACCAGCATCTCTCACACACACACACACACACACACACACACAGATATATATATATATATATATATATATATATATATATATATATATATATATATATATATATATATATATATATATATAACAACGTATTATGAGAACGCTAATTTTATATTAATATTGAAGGAGAGAAAAAAAAAGAATGACCCATAATCTCCACAATTTATTTTAAAATTTAATGGTTCAGATTCATTCTTATATTCTCACATAAAAATAGTATACGTCTTATATATATATATATATATATATATATATATATATATATATATATATATATATATATATATATATATATATATATATATATATATATATATATATATATATATAAAATGCACTGACAATGTAAAAAGATTTACACTTGTCATCCAATTAAATTATATCATTCTTCCATGTCATACAAGTAATTTAAAAATTTCAATCTGACTTGACGAAATACATGATCGTCAATGGTTGACAGTGTAAAACTATTTTACACTATCAACCATTGAGGGTCATGTATTTCGTCAAGTCAGAATGAAACTTTTAAGGAATACACAAAGGTTAGGAAATTAACTCATATAAGTTAAAGAATATAGAAAGTTAGGTAAATGAACATCCACATCTATTTACTATTATTCATAACACTCCCCCTCGGATGTTCATTGAGGATATGTGTCGTTTAAATCTTACTAGAAAAGAACCAAGTGGGAAAAAAATCTAGTGAAGAAAAAAAAGTATAATATCCTTTGAATGTGAATTGCCTCATTAAAAACCTTACCAAGAAAACTCAGTGCAAAACCACAGTGAATGGAAAAAGAGTGTAAAACATATGTATTTCTTCCTCTCATGCATACGTTTATATGTGAGACGATATTCTTTGTAGTCATTGCTTAAAAGTTCTTCTTGGAAGTGACTTCATGTAGTGCATGGTTTGATGAATTTGTTGCTAGGAGTTGTTTCATAGATCTCCATGTAATATTCGTACTTCCACAAGTAAACAAGTTACATATTTGTGATCTACCATTATAAGGATCTGATAAGTAACTTACAACTCTACAGTAACAGTATTTGCCTTATTTTGTTTCAACATCTTTGTGTAGGTGAAGAACTATAGCTTGCTAATAGATTAACGGAAATTTATATATCATGGCGTGTATACTTTGCAGGATATGTTAGTGCTTGAATTACACTAAAATATGGTACTTCTGGATCAATTAGTTCTTCATTCTCTTCTCGAGGTCTAAAAGAATCTTATCCAAATCCAATGATCCAACCTCATCGGGGTAGACAAAAATTGAGACTTGCCCATATAGAAATACATTATCACTTTTTCTACATAAATTTATTGGTGTAAAATTTCTATTGTCCAAATGTACACTTAGTAAGGACTTAGTCTTTCCCAATTCCTGCATCTAAAACAATTTCTTTAAACAAGTTTCAATAATATATTTATGTCATCCTCAAAGACATCTATTATAGAAAATACTTTTTCATATATTTTTATAAAAAAAACAAGAACAAATGGAGTTATTTGTATATCCCTCTCTTAGAAAATATTCTCTGAGACAATTATAACACTGATGTCCAGATTGATTCAGTCCATAGATAGACTTGCTCGATTTGATGGAGTAGCTTTCTCGAAATCCATAATTATGTGCATCTGGTATATTGAACCCTTCAAGGAGTTTCAAGTAAATTTCACTATCTAGTGAGTCATACAAATAAAGAAGTTGTTACAACATCCATCATGTGAAAAGTAAGTATTTCACGTGCTACAGGATTTATTAAATATCGAAAAAGTATTTGCATCTACTGTAGGTGAATATGTCTCATCAAAATCAATTACAGGTCTTTGCAAAAATCTTTGAGTTACTAGTCGGGCTTTGTGTCTCACAGTTTTATTATTTTCATTTCACTTTTGCATGAAAACCCATCTGTAATCACATGGATTCACACCTTTGAGGTGTTCGGACTCCAGGTCCAATAACTTGTCGATGGCAAAGTGAGTTTAATTCTATTTAAATTTCATCTATCCATTTTGGTAAATCCTCATTTTGTCCATAATTTTTAATAGATATTGGTTCATGATCCTCCTTTTCATTTATCACATTTAGCGCTATATTGTTGTTAGCTGGGAATTTCGACGAGTAAAATGAGATGAAGATTATTAATGAAGAAAAGTTACTTCGAAATAGGATGCGAATTCAAGATCACGAAGAGTATTCGAAGTATCAAATGTCTGAAAGTTTTTATCTTAGCAAGTGCTATCAAAGGAAATGTCATCGAATCAAAGATAAGGACTTAGAATATTTTGAAGCTTTTTAAAGAACATAATATGGTGAGCTTGATTCCCAAAGAAGGACATCCCAAGACAAAAGCCAGAGTTCTTCAGAAAAGGCTGCGACCGATTTAATTTCTAAATGTCGTGAACTAAATTTCCTAAATATCCTTGAATACATTGCATTTGCATACCATAACATTGCATCACAGGTTTCCTACGATAGGTCTCTCATCCTTCCTCGCTGTTTATTTCAACATCATGAATCTCGAGCAATCAGTCAAAAATCTTCAGGCTCAGAACAACCAGTTCCAAGAGATGATCCTTAACATGGCCAAGGGGGAAGAAGAATTGAAGGCACTACTGATCAAGAAGAAGAAGGATCACCATTGGCAGCAAGGTAGTCAAGATAATCGGAAATCCCAACCTAAGCGATCATTTACTCCGTTGTACACGCCGCTGTCTCAAGTTATGCAACAAATGCTCAATCGGAACTTGATAACTCTATTGCCTCTGTATTCAGTTCCTGTCAATCCTGCTCCTGGGTACAAGTACAATGCAAGATGTGCTTATCATTCTAACAGTCCTGGCCATGATACCGAAGATTGTGGACCATTGAAGCATAGGATTCAAGACTTAATTGACGACAAGATCATTGATTTTAACTCACCTGAGGAGCCTCATATGGATGATACTGTGCGCAACCCGAAAGGTCGTAATAAACGCAACCAATCTGTGGGGGAAACTCTGATCTCTACACCAGTTCCACAACAACGACGCAAGTCATATGCACCTAAACGTCAATTAACCAAAATTAACATGTCATTAGATCAGGCGCTGCAAAATCTGTTGAAAGTAGGAATGATTACTGTGAGGGATCCTCCTCAACACATCAACACTTCCTCTGCTAAACACAATCCAAACATACGATGTGCCTACCATTCCAATAGTCCCGGGCACAACACTAATAGCTGTTGGGATTAAAGATTAAGATCCAAGACATGATCGATACTGGCGAAATTGAGTTCAATCCTCCTAAGACTCCCAATGTGATCACTGCTCCCATGCCCAATCATGACAAGATTGATTAATGTCTAGAAGGATGGACTATTGGTTCGTTAGCAATGCTTTCATTTACGATTTTCATTCCTGTTTGTTTTAAACATCTGGCTTATGATAGACATTATCTGTTTTAATAATCATCATCAGTGCATTGCGTATGTTTGTCTTGAATAAATTATTTCGCTATCACTCATTTTAAATTGCGTCTTTACTTTGCATATGTTTTGTGATACTCAACTCCTGCTAAAGTTGTATGCCTTTTGAGGGAGGATGACGAAAATGATACCGCAACCTCATACAGTATGCTTTTAAACAGACTGTGCTGACGATGTATAGGCATTGTTTCAATTCCTAAACAGTGGAGATATAAGGATGTTAATCCCTCGTCAACCCCTTCGAGCCTAAGAAGTAGAGGTTTCTTTCTCGTACAGATTAAACCCTTAATCATAACCTGGGGCAGGGTAGTTACTCAGTTAATTCAATTATACTAGCCGTTGTTTACACAAATAATGATGGGTTCCCGCAACCATTAAGTCAGACAGTCAATATCCACCAAAAAGGAAAAGTTGTTAAGTCAAAACCTATGAAGGAGACTTATCAAAAATCAAAATATCCCGTTGACTGTAAACTTAAAATAAATAGTTCAGGCAAAAGTAAGGGATAACAAAGTCAAAAAAGGAGGTCACTACAAATCCTCGACAAAAGAAAAATTACAAAAAAGGATGATTGTCTGTCCAAATAAACTGTCAGTGCTTTAACCATCACCAAATGTCAATATTACGACTTCAAAGATCTGCTAGAACTTAAATGCAAAGTTAACTGAGCATAGGATCGAATAACATCACGAAGATTCGGATGGGTACAAATAAACTTTGAGCCATTATCCTTTGTGTCTTAAACCGTGAACCAAGCCACGTTACAACCCTTGAAAGTCCTAACTGAAGCATGGTTAGTTCGAAAGCATACTGTCACAAAAAAAGGTATCCTGACTCCTTAAGGTTTACCACAAATGCTGAGTTGATATTTCGTTTTTACAAACATCATGTTTTTATAAATATCACGCTTTTACATCTCCTGTTTTAATGTTTTTCAAAAAAACAAGACAGACATATGCATTGCATCTCATGAATTCATTATTAAACATATTTTGCTGCATAATTTCAAATATTAGCATCAGGAAGAATTTGCACAGGGTATAACTAATGACCAAAATCCATCTCGACAGACGAAATCATTTCAGAAGCAACGTCTCCTACGTATACGAGGGGCATGACACATTTTATCCAGTAGATCCGGGGCAATCAGGTCAGGATTCCGAGAATCTCTCAAGAGTGTCAAACAATCAGGGGCATGTATCCAAGTGGGTCTGAAGCTACTTCCCGATCATCCAGGGGCATCATACTAAGTTCAGAGGTACTAGGGGCATGTCACCCATGGTACACATCTCATAAGGTCCTCGCGAGGCGAATCTCTTCAAAATCCCTAATAGCTGGGGCAAAGCTATGCAAGGCATGTTCAACACTTCGATCAATACTCATTGGTGTGTTCCAATCAATACGAGTCTAGGAATGACAACTATTATAACCACTGGGGGCAATATTCAAGTCATCCATGCCTTCCCTTAGATCCGGTTTCAAAAGATCATATCCCCACAGAGTAATCCTCAAGAAGATATATTCAAACGTTCTTGTCCCAACAAGGACTTAGTTCCTCAATGGAGTTTACATCTTCGACATTGCCGGTTCCCCGACACTTTTCTCTTCTCCAAACAAGGTTATTCATCTCTTCTATCCCCATTTAGGGTACATCAGGAACAATTATTCAAATTGTTTTCATCCCCAAGCAGAAGTCAAAAATCCCCAGCTGAGCATCCTCGAGTAAGAAGCGGGAGTTCCTACTAAAAAGGAAGACTTGTACTCTATATTCTCCACAACAGACAGGGATTTATTTTCCCCGCCAGACGCTACTACAATCTACGATCATCATTAACAATATTTTTCATTCATACATCATACGCCTCATGGCACACGCATAACATACATACGCCTCATGGCATATGCATAACACTCTCATTCATTTCAAAAAATAAACATTACAATACATGCATCATGACATTGCATAAAACTAATGTTGCTTTTTCAGTCTATTCCTACAAATCAAATGAACATTATCTTCTAGATATAATGCAGAGATAATCAAGTCAAAGATTTAATTCTGACACTCATTCAAGATAGAGATTTAGTTCTGACACTTAATTTTGGATATCTTCCAAAGATAGTTCAGAGATAATCAAGACAATGATTTACTTCTGACACTTAGTTCCGGGTATTCTCCAGAAATAGTTCAGAGATAATCAAGACAATAATTCAATTCTGATACTTAGTTCCGGGTATTCTCCAGAGATAGTTCAGAGATAATCAAGACAGAGATTTAGTTCTGATACTTAGTTCCGGATATTCTCCAGAGATAGTTCAAAGATAGTCAAGACAAAGATTTAGTTCTGATACTTAGTTCCGGATATTCTCCAAAGATAGTTCAGAGATAATCATCGTCTAAGATCTAAATTGGTTACCCCACAAGGTGCCGAGACGATCAACAATTCAAGATCTAAATTCATCAATACAAACGGTGGAGACGATCGACATTACAAGATCTAAATTGGTTACCCCACAAGGTGCTGAGACGATCGACATTACAAGATCTAAATTGGTTACCCCCACAAGGTGCTGAGACGATCGACATTACAAGATCTAAATTGGTTACCCCACAAGGTGCTAAGACGATCGACATCCTGAGATCTAAATCAGTTACTATACACAGTACTGAGACAATCGACGATCCGAGATCTAAATCTATCCTCACAACAGTAGAGACGATCATTTTCTTAAGATCTAAATCAGTTACTACAAAAGGTACTGAGACGATCGACATTCAAATCAATCTAACAAGTTAGGTGGCATCTTTAAGCCCATCTCTAACAAGACAATTCTCAACACACTGAGCTCAGATACAGCCTAACATACGGCTCATTCTGGTACTTCTCAATACAAAGGATCCGGTCTGACGTACGACCCATCCTTCAGCCTAACGTACGGCTTTCCAGACATTTATCAATGCAAATTGGATCCAATCTAACGTACGACCCATCCTTCAGCCTAACGTACAACTTTCCAGACATTTATTAATGCAAATTGGATCCGGACTAACGTACGACCCATTCCTTCAGCCTAACGTAAGACTTTTCCAGACAGTTAACAATGCAGACTGGACCCAGTCTAGCGTATGACTCGTCCTAAAAGTATAGTCTAACGTACGGCTTACTTTGACACTTATCAATACAGTGGATTCGGTCTAGCGTACGACTTATCCTAAGTATATCCTTCAGATACGGTCTAATGTACGACTCAATCTGACACACGTCAATACATCAACTGATGGCATCTGTAAGCCCATCTCCAACAACACTTTTCCTAGATGGCATCTTTAATCCCATCTCTGACAAACACCTCTCAACATTTAAAGCTCGGATATAGCCTAACGTACGACTTATTCTGACTTTCGTAGTTATCCAGATCATATGGCATCTCTAAGCCCATCTCAGTCGACTTTCTCTCAATACCCAGATGGTATCTCTAAGCCCTTCTCACACATAATTTCCCAACACCCATCTTCGGCAAAAAGTCCCTTTCTCAGTAAGGGCAAATTCCTGGGTATTCTAGTGTTCAATCCTCTTCTACCTTCAGACTCCGATAGGCACACGAGCCAATCTACATCCTCAGGTATAAGAAGATTGAACAGGGGCACCTGTCATACCCCAAAATTTGCCCAACACATTTTCATATTCAAGCTCATTTGAATGTCCAAAGCTCAAGACTTGACTGAATGAGCACTCTCCCAAACAACAGCCCTCCAACTAGGGTTTTGATCTTCTCAAAGATCAAATCAAGTTCTAAGATCTCAAATGGATCCCATGGCCTCTCATATGCCTTAAAGAGTCCTCACATCAAGTTTCAAGCTCTGATTCACAAGATTGCCCAAACAAAAGCTCAAATAGTCCACTGTCAACTAGTTTGACCTAAAAGTCAATTGTGGTCAAAATACAGTCAAAATTCCTGATTTTTGGCCAACACCCTTACTTTGAAGTCGCATTCATCATTTGATCAAGAATTGATCATGATTCATCAAGAAAAGATCAGAAATCCACAAAATTCCAGGTTACTAAATTAGGGTTTCTATGAGAAAGTCAACCCAACTTTGACTGATCATATCTCTCTCATGCTTTATCATAAATGCCCCAACCAAAGCTTATTCTCAAGGAAATTCAATTCTATACAACTTTGATGTTGGGCCCAAGGTCAAGAAATGCTTCCGCCTAAGAGATATAAGTCAAAACATTATAGGTCCTTCTAGAATCTCGCAAAAAGCTGTTTTTTATCAGGTGCCATTTCATCAAGATAAAATCTTCGAATGCAAAAAAGATTCCAAAGTGGCTTGTAGAGGACATCTTAGGCTTTCCAAAAAGTCCTAGATCATCTCCATACGAAAAATATTGAATGAGTTATGGCTTGCACAAGCTGGGAAAAATTTGAGAAATGCTTGAAACTATAATTGACAAAATTCATGTTTTGAGTATTGGGCCTATGGTTTTGGGTTTCTCACGTGGTTATAAGCTTAAAATTGGCCCAATAACCAATTATCCTTCATTTCTTGATTTTATTTTATTTTTATTTGAATTAAATCAAGTAAATTCAAATAAAATCAAATGAAATTAAGATTAAATGATAAAAGATTGAGAGATTAATTTTTCAATATTTGTTTCAATCTAATATCACCTAGGGAGTCCATAAAATAGGCTCATGACATGCTATGGTTTTTATTTCCTTTATTTTTGAATTTATTCATATAAATTCAAAATTAAATCAAATAAAATCATTCAAAATCGTGTGATCAATTTTCTAAGATCATAATTAATTCTTGAAGGTAGTAACACGTGAAAGAAGGTGCACAAATAGTTGGAGACTCAAAATAGTAAGATTGGGTGCAAATAAAATCAAATATTCTCTCAATTTTTTTCTCATCAATTACATGGCTTTCTCTCCAAGTTTATAACCCTAATATCACTATTATAAATATAACAACATACTCAGCACAAGGGTTCACGCAGCCTTACTCTACTAAACTCGTTCCAAGCTTCAAAATTTCCTATAAACTAGGGCAAGGTTTTTTTCTTGGCACAGGCACTCTCCATCCAAACTAATCGTACCAATCTCTTCCTGAGATAAAAAAGGGTAAGTAATGATTGTTAGATAGGTCCTGAAACACGCAGAACAAACACGCATGTTTCTTCGTGTTCCTCCATGTTCAATTTTCATTTTGTTATCATTACCATGATTTAAGGTAAACTAATGTTTCTAACGTGTTCTTTGTGCTAATTAGAACAGGATAGAACCCTTAAATCAAAGCTTTAGCGTCCATAGCTTAAAACACCATTATTAGGGCAAAGAAAGAGCTTGCTTCGGTTTGTACGACCCATGCCATTTTAACTCAAAACAACCTCACCATTGAACTCGCCATGTTTGTTTTGGTAAATCTGGGCATTTATGTTTCTTATCTAACGTTGTTTCTTTGAGTTTTCTAATCATGCAAAGCTGAAACAAGAAATCGCAGCAAATTCCAAAGGAAATTCCATTGCAGAATCTGCAGGTAGATTCTAGAAGATGATGAACAGTACTCCCCAGCCTTGACCGCATGCGTGGCTGCTCCTCACTCGTGGGTTAACTCTCACGATCTCTCTCCTCGTGCGTGTGCTAATTTGATTGGCCAGTCAAAGGTCAGTTATTCCTCTCTCCACACGTGATTGGTTGAAGCGAAGACCCTGGGCCCACGTTTGACTGGGGTTTGAATTCAAGTCACGTTTTCATATCATATTTATTATTGATAATTCACTAACAACTAATAAACCATAGCATGAGTGGTAAGACAGCTGTCATACCCCCGAATTTGCCTATCTCGTTCACCTTTCAAACTCATACCAAGGTTCATGACTTAAGGACATACTCTCCTAAGCAAATGACCTCCTAAACTAGGGTTTTGATTTCTCTGAAGAAAATCAATAAACCAAGGTCCCCAGTGGATTTCAGATGACTTATGATGTTTCAAACTATCTCCATGACAAAATTCAGGCTTCAATTCCAAGGATTGCCCAGTCAATTGCTTAGAAAGTCAACAGTCGACTAGTTTGACCTAAAAGTCAACTGTGGTCAAAGTGCAGTCAAAATTCCTGATTTTTTGTCAACATCCTTATTTTGAAGTATCATTCATCATTTTATCAAGGATTTATCATGATTCATCAAGGAAAGTTCAGAAATTAACAAAACCTAAAGTTTCTAAATTAGGGTTTTTTGACCTAAAGTCAACTGAACTTTGACCAGCCATAACTTTCACATGGAACATCAGAAATTTCTCATCCAAAGATCATTTTGAAGGAAATTGAATTCCCTACAAAATTGTCTCTCACATGCCAAGTCTAAAAATGCTTCATCTGAGAGATATGGGTCAAAAGACTATAGGTCCTTTTTGAAAGTCAACCAAAAGCAATTTTTTTTGTCAAAGCCCATATCATCAAGATAAAATCCTCAAATGGAAAAAAGATTCCAAAGTGGATTGTAGAGAACATCTTGAGGTTTCCAAAAAGTCCTAGAACTCCTCCATATCTTAAAAAATGAGGGAGATATGCCTTGTCAAAGTTGGGAAATTTCAAGGGGAAAAATGTGAAGTAAAAGGCTTCAAAATGAATATTTTTGCAAAGAGGCCCAACTCTTTATGATCCAATCCTCATCCTTATGTTATCCAAGACCTCAAATATTATTCCCACAAATTTATTTGATTTATTTAATTTATTATGATTTTTTATTCAATTAAAAAAGGATTAAAATCAAATAAATTAAAAGAAAATCAAATATTTGATTCAAAGGGGTAAAAGAATCATATCTAATCATCAATTATATCCCATAATCATACAAAATTCGTGCAGATTGGAATTAGATTGATTGAATCAAATATTGGCCAAAATTAGAAAGAGTGAAAATCATATTTTCTCAAATTTCCAATCAAAGATTCAATGAGATTTCCTCCAAGTTTGTTGACCTAAACCCTTCCATTATATAAACATGACATCATCAATTGCCAAGGACACGAAATTCTGCCCTCAAGAACCATCTTCGAGCTCTCAAAGATTCAAGAAAATTGCAAAATCGTTTTTGTGATTGCAGCCCAATTCAAAGAGTTTTAAAGATTCAAGAACACTCCTAGAGTATCACTGGACGTTTTTCAATCCTCACCAAGTCTCAAAGCGCTCAGAATCACCCTAAAAGCGCGTCCTAGATTATTCAAGGAAGAAGACGATGATGCGTCACCACCTATTTGTCCGTTCGCGCGCGTTCTTTTATTTTGAAATAGACGGATTCGCTGCTTCTTGGCACACGCTCGTGTGATGCGCCCCACTCGTTCCAGCCGTCAGATCTGCTTCTCCTCAAATCCAACGCGTCCAGAGTTGAAGGTGCATCATAGACCTTCACCAGCGCGCCGCACCCAATCTGAGCTAAGTTTTTTTTTTTAATTTTTTTTAATTTTAATTGCATAAACACTTTTATTTTATTTTCTTATTTTATTTTTCTAGTATAATTATTATTATTTTTATTTTTATTTATCTTAATAAATTAGTTTTTTATAGTAGATTATAATTATTTACTTTTTATCGAAAGTTCGATTTTTTTTACAATTCTATTGATAATTATTTTTTTAATTTAAAATTCAATTCTATTTTCACAAATACTTTTAATCAATTAAGTAATTAGGATTTAATCCAATAATTATTTAATTGATATATTAAATCGAACTCTCGACCTTTCTTTAACCTTTAATGAATATTAAAAATAACAAAATTATTTTATTTTTACATATTTTGTTCTTTTAGGGTTTGTAGATCTTTAGGGTTTGTTGAGCCATAATACACTAACATTTCTCTTCTTCATTTTTCAGGATTAATCAAGAATGCGACGAAAGCGCGAGGCATTGGCATTAACTTGCCTTTCATTTTTTGCCCTTGTTATTATTTCTCTGTTTTTGTTTCCCCTCCCCCGCAGGTGTTTATTGTAATAGCGTAGGATTTTAAATTCTGCCTTTAATTTCTGTTTTTTAACTGCGTGGTTAGTAATCTTAGGGAGTGCAAGCCTTGAATTAACATAGCTCGCTAATTACAAGATAAATAATTGAATTTAACCACATGATTGTGCCACACACACACACTTTAGGGTAACCTCTCTTGTTGTCTTATTACTGTTGCCTTATTACTGTTGCTTGTTGCCTTTAATTGTGAAAATAGTCAAGTCCCTCGATTCGGAGGATACCTAAAGCAAATGTTACCTTCAGTTCATTCATCATCAAGTTTGTCCCTTGATGTTGCCTCGGTAAGTGATGATTCGTCCCCATTTCTAAGGTATCCTCGCACGATGCCTAAAAAGATTAATGACTATTATGTCCTTCCCTAAAGACTACATACCTCTACATGGTAGGGACAGTTTTATGGCGAACGATGTTCCTTGATGACCCTTCAACATCCAATGAAAGGACTTCCTACCCTCTTATGGTATGGATAGCCTTTTCAAACCGAAAAGCTAAAAGAACAATTTTTATAACTTAGGGTAGGTGCTCTTGATTGCTTACTCTTTTCAAATTCAAAACTCTTTTTCCCACTCATTTTCAAATACTTTCAAAAACAAGGCTACGCTTATTTACAAGCTAAAGTCCTTAACAAAGTTTTTCAATTCACACACGACACTTTTTAAACAGTTCAAACAAACAAGTGAGCTAAGCAATTAAGAGCCCATGGATAACCATGGATACAAAGGGTGCTTACACCTTCCCTTTGTATTACTTACCCCCCGAACTCAAAGTCTTTTTAAAAGGTCTTTTCCTGTTCTTTTAGCCTTTCTAAAATTGGATAAAATAAATGTCGGTGGCGACTCTTGCTATCCGCAAAATTTCTTAAAAGTCAGTTCTCCCACCGTATTACAGAACTGGCGACTCTGCTGGGGATTTCGAATAAAAGAGGGGTTACCTTAAAGTTTAGGATCACTTAAATGTTTTCTATTGCTTGCTTTGCTTGCTTTATTTTTTCAGGGCTGTTTCGGGAATTTAATTAAGGACGAATCCTATACCCAGATTCAAGAACACTTAAGATAGGAGTGGCATAGTCATGGCAACCTCTTTCACATATGTGGGAGATAAGTCAATATGAAGTTCACACTTGAGTTAGGACTCCACAGATATATGCACACCTTTCTCAAATGAGGGAGGTCTATGTATGTAACTTTGGGTGCGCCGGAGCTCAAGGGCCTTTAGTTACCCTTTAACCCATATTGGCCTTTAGGACGTAGTGGGGGGGCTACTTTTGACGAATGTTGAGAGCCTAGTCGTTACCCGATACTACAATTCAGATAGGTTCTTTCTTAAAGTATCATTGCATGATGCAAATGTATCATGTCCGAGGGTGCTTTAGAAAGGCTGACAATTCTGAGTAACTGGTAGAACCCTGTTACTAAATTCAATCTTATCCATAGAAGTACCTTTGGGAAAGGCACCTGATCATACTCCATGCAAGCCTTAAGCCAAAAATTGTTCCATTTGCGTGGATTTGTTTTTCTATGATGCATCATGCATACATGCATTCATAACATGACTAACCCATTTCATAAACATTTCTTTCTCAATTTCAAGAAAGTACCTACTACATTAAAGATTCCATGTGATGATATTATTGGTTCTCTCGTCCTCACCGAGTCTCTCAACAAACTGATAAGTTTGATATGAACCAAAGTGGATGAAGCTCTTCTCAATTCTATGATGCAATTTTATCATCCTCCCCTCTGTTGTTTTACTTATAGGGATTTTCAACTGGTACCAACATTGGAAGAGTTTTCTCACATAATGGACATTCCCATATCTGATCAAATTCCTTATACAGGTGAAGAAGGAGGTCCTAAATTAGAAGACATTGTTGCTGCATTACACATACCAAGGGTAGAAATTAATAAGGTTTGGGTTAATAGAAGAGACTATTCTGGGATACCTGTTGATTTCTTATACGAGAAGGCCAAGATTTTTGCTAAAGCCTTAAACATGGATGCTTTGGAGAGTGTTATAACTTTGCTGATATATGGACAAGTTTTGTTTCATCGTTGCGATAAAGTTGTTGATAGGGCTGCTATTAAGATCTTCCTTAGCAAGAATCCTGTCCCCACTCTACTTGGTGATTTATTGCATTCTATCCACGCTCGAGTATCGAAAAGACAAGGTTGTGTTCTCGGATGTATTCCTCTTCTACATAAGTGGTTTATTTCGCACTTACCCCGATCAGTGATAAGAAATGAAGAAGGTTTGACTTGGATTTAGAGGATTATGAAGCTTTCTTATGATGACATCATTTGGCATCAAAAAGATTTTGAGGGGACCCAGTTATTTGATCATTGCGGAGAATTCCCTAATGTGCCTCTTCTTGGTACCTGAGGGGGAATCACTTACAACCCTGTCCTTGCTCGACATCAGTTTGGTTTTGCTTTGAAAGATAAGCCACGCTCCATATATCTTAGTGCGGAAAATTTCGACTACGATTCCGATACAACCGGAAAGAAGGGCCGTTTCATTAAAGCTTGGTATGAGGTAAAAAAGGCGGGTATAAGAGATTTGGGATTAAGAAACTATATTCCTTCAGACCTTTATTTTAGATGGATTTATGACCGATTCGTTGAGTTTGGAATACCATATCCATCTAACACTCCTATAGTTCCAAGGATTTCTCCTCCAGTCATTCCTGTGGAAGTGGAGCCCTATGTGTCCGCTCCGGACGAGGACCTTGCTGCCACTGTTGCTTGCTTAAGACAAGAAAAAGTTGATCTTGAAAAGCGTTGACGTGAGGTTGATTCTGAAAAAGCAGTGTTAGTAGCTGATGCTAAAGAAAAAGACGGTATGCTTGACTATTTCTCCCGTAAGTGGAAGATTGAGGATTTTATCTCTCCAGATCAAATACATTCATGGGAACAAGATATTGACAGACTTGTTCAGGAAAGGAATGAAATGATCAAAGCTCATAAGGAAGATGTTCTGGACTGGGCCAAGGCTAGGCCCAACACCGCTTTCGGCCCAATAAGCCTCAGAGGCCCATGTATAGTTCATGGCCTTCCGACACGCCTTGCTCGGCACCAACACCGTGCTCGGCCTTCATTCTCCCCCGGACATCATCCTTGCCGAGGACCCTGCTCCGCGCAGGGCTCCTTCATATCCAATCCTCCGAATAACTCGGATCCCACGTGGCTCCTAAAAGACCGCGTCTTCCCTTGGACTTCGGAGCGGTTAACCAGGACAGAGGGCATACACGCACCTCCGATATTTCCGCTCAGGAAACCTGGCAGTCTCCTAGTTGGGCTTGGGAATCCAACCCAATAGCGAGATCATGGCCCAGCGCTGGGGGCTATATATACCCTCTTTAACTAGAGGGTCAGGTATTCAATTCTTACTCACTCTTAGCTAGTACTTGCGCTCCTTTGCTCGTCAACTTACTTTGGCATTGGAGTACCTTGCAGGTACACCCCCCCTCCTCCTCCTTCCTAGAAGATCCAGTCCGAGCAGCCTACGACGATTCTTCTGATCAGGTACGATCAGTGGCGCCGTCTGTGGGAATCTTGCTTCCCCATCTTTAAAGAACAAAGATCAAAGCTAATCATCTCCAATCGTCATGGCTGACAACAACAACATCCCAAGCGCTGACCCTTTCCTCCTTCACGATCTGATCGAGGAATCCTCCCGCGAGCTAACTAATCATCGTCGGGGGGATCGTCGGCGACAAAGGTCCGGGCATGAAACCCAGGACACCCAGCTGTTGCAGGTCCTACAACAGGTCCAGAATGTTGACCATGTTCCTCCAGAAGGGCACGTCCAGAACGGCGAGCAGATCAGAACGACCAACGTGCCGGAACATGCCCAGAATGTGAATGAGACCGACCTCCGAGACGGGCAACCTGCTTCCTCGTTCACTCACACCTCCGAGAGGCGGAGAGCCCGTAACGGGGAGGAAGAGGAACCGCTCAACATTCCCGAGGATGCGGACCCCATCACCGTCCGCCTACTCAAAGAAATACAATTAACGAACAGCCTCCTCAGAATTCAGGATGACCGAATTCACGAACTGGAAAGACAGCGGCGACGTCGCCCCTCTCCACGGAGGCGCTACAGGTCACGCTCATATTCCTCCTCGCGCTCACCGCCGAGAAGATACCGCCGGCGTTCTCCGTCCTCTTCAAGGTCTCCCCCGAGAAGACATCGCCGCCGGAGGACTCGTTCCCGTTCTCCACACAGAAAGAACAGGAAGCACCAGAAACCTGAAACTGCTGAACAAAGAAGCCCCTCCCCCGAACAGGGCCGTCGGGGCCCCTCCAAAGCTGCGACGGGCAATAACCAAGATGATCCCCGACGAAACAGGCACTACAATTCACCAGGACCGAGCGACGAGGAGGACTTTCGCAGCCCCTTGTCCGCCAGTATCCGGAGAGCCCGCCTCCCTCGGGGAATGGAAAAACCGCCGGTATTGGACCAATACGACGGAACCACTGACCCTGATGACCATATCCGGAGCATCGAAGCGGTCATGGACTATCACGTCGTCAGAGGCTCGATCAAATGCCGCATTTTCCCGACCACCCTCAGGAAAGGAGCGATGAATTGGTACAGGAACCTCCCTTCGAACTCCATCCATTCTTGGACCGAGCTCAAAGAACTCTTCTTGAGCCACTTCACAGCCTCCCGACGGCAACCGAAATCGGAAGCCAACCTCGAGGCCGTAGTACAAGGACCCAACGAACCTCTTCGAGATTACCTCGAAAGATTCAACAAAGAGGCCGTCCAAGTGCAGACAGAAGACTACATGAAGAGGTACATCTTGGAGCGAGGACTTCTCCCCGGCAGTGACTTCAAGAAAGCTATTAAGATTGAGAAGGTGCACTCGATGAATGACCTCCTCAACAAAGCAAAGGTATTCATCGATTTTGAAGAAGGCGAGGCAGCCGCAATCAGAGCCCCGAGGGGCAGTGGTACCGCTCGTAGCTCAAACCTTGAAGACCCGGGGTCACGCCGAGGACAAGACAAACGAAGGGACGACCGATCCCGAGATAACAAAGAACGGCGGGGACCGGCCGGGCGTTTCAACGACTACACTCCTTTGAACACTTCCCGGGAGAGAATCCTGGCCGACTGCCAGAATGCCGAGTTTAAGAAATCCAACATCAGACCCCCGAAGTCAAATCCTACAAGACCGGGGACGGACAAGTCCAAGTACTGCAAGTACCACAAGAGTCACGGGCATATGACCGACGAGTGCATACACCTCAAAGATGCCATAGAGACCCTGATCAAAGAGGGCCACCTGGCAAAATACACCAAGAAGGGAGAACCCTCCAAAAGAGACATCCCTCGAAACTCCGACGAGGGGAACTCACCGGACAGCAGACCCCTTCAAGTTGCACTGTCCGTAACCCGACCTGAGGACTTCATCCCCTTACTCGGCGTGACCACCGCCCTCAGCCCCTGGGAACATTTCCCCACCGCTATGGTCATCTCCAACGGCGGGGACCCCGGCTCTCTCACCGTCAGTTCAGTCAAGAGAAAGTTCGACGAGCTACTCAACGCCAATGCCGACCTCGGCCCTACTCTGCGGAAATTCCGAGGGAAGTCAGAGCCAATCACTTTCTACCTCGAAGAACTGCCCGGCGGAGCTCCAAACGCCACCATTCCCCTCCTTGTCCGAGCCAGAATGGCAAACTTCGATGTTCGACGGGTCCTGGTAGATGAAGGCAGTTCAGTCGACATTATGTACTCCCACCTCTTCCAAACGCTTCAGCTGGACGACTCGCACCTCACCCCCTATGTGGGTTCCGACCTCCAAGGTTTTAACGGAGCCACCACCAAACCATGGGGATACGTCGAGCTGATTGTCACCTTCGGGGAAGGGGAAGCGTCCAGGCAAGTCAAAACCAGGTTTTTGGTAATCGACTGCAAGACATTGTACAACTGCATCATCGGGCGTCCCACACTAGCCGAGCTAACCGCCGTACCCTCCACGGTCCATCTGAAGATGAAGTTCTACACGAGAACAGGGAAAGTGGCCACCATCAACGCCGACATTGAAGCTGCGAGAAGGATTTTCGATGCATCCGTCAAAGGACTGGAGCTTATCGCTCCTCCGAACAGCTCCAACAAAAAGCCAAGAGCCGAAGACAAGCGTCCTCGGGAAGATCAGGTTCCAACGGCCAACGTCAGCTCGGTCGACCTCGATGCGAGGTTTACGCAGGAAGAACTGAAGACCGGGGAAGAGACACAATCAAAGGCCCCTCATCCCGTCCGGCCTGTCCCCGACGGAGACTTCGAGCTGATCCCCCTGGGAGACAACCCCAACAGAGCAGTGAAGATCGGCAAAGGTATCCCTGACCTGCCGAGGAAGCAACTCATAGCCTGCCTTCGAGCCAATGCCGACCTGTTCGCCTGGAGCGCCGCAGAGATGCCCGGACTCGACCCTGCGGTCGCCTGTCACCACCTCTCCATCAATCCAACCGCCAAGGCCGTAGTACAACGTAGGCGTCGGCAGTCTCCCGAGAAAGCGGAGGCTGCCGAGAAAGCTGTAAAAGACCTCCTAGAGGCAAATTTTATTTCCGAGGCCAAGTATTCAACTTGGCTCTCAAATGTTGTACTTGTTAAAAAATCTAATGGAAAATGGAGAATGTGTGTTGATTATACTGATGTTAACCGGGCATGTCCAAAAGACGCCTACCCTTTACCTAATATTGATAGACTGGTCGACAACTCGGCCGGCTATAAACTGTTGTCCTTCATGGACGCTTATTCTGGTTACAACCAGATTCCCATGGCGAAATGCGACAAGCAATGCACGGCTTTCATGACCGAATCGGGCAATTATTACTACAACGTAATGCCCTTCGGACTCAAAAACGCCGGGGCAACCTACCAGCGGATGATGAACAAGGTCTTCCGAGGGGAAATCGGCGACACACTCGAGGTGTATATGGACGACATGATCGTCAAATCTCGAGAAGACTCCGACCACACACTACATCTCGAGCGGGTCTTCAAGCAGGCCAGGTCCTGCAGGATGCGCTTCAATCCGGAGAAGTGTACCTTCGGAGTACGGGCAGGCAAATTCCTCGGTTTCTACTTAACAGAACGAGGAATAGAAGCCAACCCTGATAAGTGCCGAGCATTCTCAGACCTCCCTACCCCCACCAATAAAAAATCCATCCAAGTACTAAACGGAATGCTCACGGCATTGTCCCGCTTCGTCGCGAAATCCGCCCAGCATGCACTTCCATTCTTTAAGCTTCTTCGGAAAGAAGCAGCTTTCGAGTGGTCCGAGGAATGCGAACAAGCATTATCCCACCTCAAACAAGTGCTCTCCAAACCCCCGGTGCTATCCCGACCAGACAGCAACGAGGTTCTCTATCTCTACTTGGCCGTCTCTGGCGAGGCGGCCAGCGCGGCCCTGATCCGAGAAACGGAAGACGGGCAGAAGCCAGTGTACTTCACTAGCAAAGCCTTACAAGGACCCGAGGTCCGCTATCAACAGATAGAAAAAATCGCGCTGGCCCTAATAACGGCCGCCAGAAGACTGAGGTACTACTTCCTCGCCCACACTATCGTCGTCCGGACAGACCAACCGATCAAACAGCTTCTCAGCCGACCAGACATGGCCGGAAGGATGCTGAAATGGTCCCTCGAACTGTCCGAGTTCGACATACAATACGAGGGCAGGAAAGCGCTAAAAGCCCAAGCACTCGCCGATTTCGTGGCCGAGATGACGACGATCTCCAACTCCCTAACACCCACCGTGAATAAGTGGACCATCTACGTAGACGGTGCCTCAAGCCACGCGGGCAGCGGAGCCGGGATCATCTTGGAGAACGACGAGGGACTCGTCATCGAAGTATCCTTAGTCCTCTCCTTCACCACATCGAACAACCAGGCCGAGTACGAAGCCCTCCTAGCGGGCCTACGCCTTGCCGAGGACGTAGGCGCTCGGGAAGTCATGATTTATACCGATTCACAACTGGTCGCGTCGCAAGTTAGCGGCAATTACCAGGCCAAAAACGACACACTAGCCGAGTATCTATCGCTCGTCAAAGAAAAGATGAAAGGGTTCGCGAAGGCAGACGTCGCACACATCCCTCGGGAACACAACTCGAGGGCCGACCTCTTATCCAAGCTCGCAAGCACGAGAAAGAAGGGAGGGAACAAGTCGGTGATACAAGAAGTCTTGTCCGATCCAAGCGTAGCCAAAAACGCGCCGGCCATACAAGTGTTTGCCATCGGAGACGACCATTGCTGGATGACTCCGGTATACAAATACCTCATGAACGACGAGCTCCCCGATGATCCGAAGGAAGCTTCAGCTATTAAAAGGAGAGCCTGCTCGTACACAGTCATCGAAAATAAACTCTATCGGCGCGGCTTCTCCATTCCCCTTCTCAAATGCATCGACGACTCGCAGGCAATGGAAGTACTGCAGGAGATCCACGGAGGGATTAACGGCCAGCACCTCGGCGGCCGGTCGCTGGCAAGGAAAGCCCTCAGAGCCGGCTACTATTGGCCGACCATGCAGCAGGACGCCAAAGAGCATGTTCAAAAATGCGACAAATGTCAGCGGCATGCCGACATGCACCTAGCTCCCCCCACCGAGCTCAAATCCCTCTCCTCTCCTTGGCCTTTTTCCACCTGGGGAATGGACCTCCTCGGCCCTTTCCCGGTCGGCTCGTACCAGAATAAATATCTCGTGGTCGCCGTCGATTACTTCACGAAATGGATAGAAGCCGAGGCGCTTGCCAAGATCACATCTCAAAACGTGCTCCGTTTCTACAAACGAAACATACTTGCCCGGTTCGGGGTCCCTCGGGCCATAATCACCGACAATGGCACCCAGTTCACTGACAAAAAATTCCAAGAGTTTGTGGCCAAGCTTGGCACGAAGCAACACTTCACCTCAGTCGAGCACCCTCAGACGAACGGGCAGGCCGAGGCGGCCAACCGAGTCATCCTCCGAGGATTAAAGAGAAGACTCGGCGAAGCCAAAAAAGCCTGGGTCGAGGAACTACATAGTGTACTCTGGGCGTACAGGACGACGCCTCATTCGAGCACAGGCGAAACTCCTTTCCGACTAACCTACGGCACCGAAGCCGTAATTCCCGTAGAAATCCGAGAGCCTTCTCGGCGCACCGAATTCCCCCTCGAGGAAGAACTTAACGACGAGGCCATGAGGGAAGAACTCGATATGGTAGAAGAGATTCGAGCAGGGTCAGCCCTCCGAGAAGCTAAACTAAAACAGCAAATAGCTCTTCGCCATAACGCCAAAGTTATAAAGCGCGAATTTGAAATCGGCGCCCTAGTACTTCACAGAAACATGAAAGACTCGCGCGAAGGCAAGCTAGCCCCAAACTGGGAAGGCCCGTACCGAGTTTATTACAAAACCGAGAACGGCGCCTACTACCTCGAGAATCTTCTCGGTGAAAAACTTGCTCGACCCTGGAATGCTGAAAAACTCAGACGTTATTACAGTTAAACATAAGCTAAAACGCCCGGCCTCTAACCCAAACTCAGGTAACGGACGGGCACGGATCCACGTCGTCGGTACGGACGTGAGTGTTCCACGACAGCAACGATCGGTTCCTCTCGTCGGATAGATGGACCGACCCCTCGGCGGATTCTACACCTAGACCCCCCGTGGAAGTACCTGCATGGCAGAACCCCAGCTCGCGATGGGATCGTTCACGCCGCGAACGCTTGGCCGCAACCGCGGTCTCGCGCTCGCTAAAAGCGCATACCTGCTCTGCGCACCCGGCCCGTACTCAACACGCCCGGGCAATCAATCTAGGTCGAGCATAGCCCACAAAACCAATAATATCACAAGTATACTGGTGACTCTCCGGCATGTCCGAGCATAAGTCATCGGTCACCTAGAACAACCGCAAAATACTTTAAGTTTAGAGGAAATACCTCGTCATACAAGCACGGCAGGAATGTTATCGAAAAGAACAAACATACAGTGATAACGCCGAAAGTAAAAATAAACAGATATAAGCAAGCAGAATTGTAAGACATTAAAATTGCCGACCAACTTGGCCGGTGATGTCAAAGGTTACAATCATTACCGGGCACGCAGGCCCCAAAAATTATCCGGGCATAGCCCAACAAAAAGAATGGCACGCAGGCCGAGAAAAACGGACACGCAGGCCCGGAACTACACTTTCTACTCTTCACTCCCCGGGGACTCAGGCACCAACACGCCATCTACGATCCTCGAAGAGAGCCCGACATTATCCTCCTTCAAACCAGGGTTCAGAAGCCTCAGCTGGTTAAGAGCACGCTCGAAACCGACGTCGGCCATGTCGGCCAGGCTTATCTTCAGGCTTTCTATCTTCTCCGCAAACTCAGCCCTAGACTTCAGAGCTGCCACATCCGGCGACTCGTCAGCCGAGGGAGCCCATTCGAGTCGAAGGTCAGCCAGCTTCTTCTTCTCAGCCGCGACCTCCGCGTCTTTCTGCTTCAGGGCCGCGTCGACCTTCTTCCTCAACTCCTTGCGCTCGACCTCCATGGTCTTCACCTTGTCCTCGGCCACCTTCTTAGCCGCCTCGGCCTCCTTCAGGGCCTCGGTCGAGCCCGAACCCCCACTAGCCAACACCTGGGCCATCTCCAAGACCCTCACCACGGCGGCACTGTCGCACGCCAACTGTTTCTGAAGGGACGGGGGATCCATATCACTGATCCGACGAGCTTCATCCGGTGAGGTAGCCAAGGGGAACTTCTCAAAATAGCCTCCATCCTTGTAGCAAGAAGGTAACACGAAGGCGCGCCCGGGACCTAGGTTCGACTGATCTGGACGTCCCCCCTCGGAAGCACGAGGTCTCTTGGGTAACCTCTCGTCGACATGAATCTTGTGAGGGGAGCCTGCAGAGCCTGAGTTCTCTCCAGCTCCGGTACCCTGGTTCTTCTTCTTCTGATTCTTCCTCGCATCCAATGCCTGTTTCAGGATATTATCCTCCTTCTCCGGCATAGCCTCTGCAAAGAAAAAATAAACGAGTTAGCAAAATACCGGACAGAGATCACAAAGCAAGGGGAATGGACACAACCTAACAACGCCCAGGTCTCCTCGGGAGTCCGACAAGCTAGCAAAGCCTTGGTATTAATAGGCCGCTGCTCCGTGATCGGCACCCCGTCCTCGTTCAGTATGGGATCTCCATTCCTCGTCACCCAACGAGACAGGGTAAAGCTATCTACGTATTTGCAGAGGACCGAGTATGACTCCCGGTCCTGATCATCCAAATCATCGTCCTCCCAAGCGTAGTATTTCGGAGGAGACGCAAAATGACCCTTCCACCAGAAAAACGGAAACGTCGTGTAGAACTCCTTTACTTCCTGCCCATGTTCATCCCTTACTATCTCCCCCTCGGCATCCCGCTCGGCCACCATATCCGACACCGAAGAATAGGCCGTTGGACTTAGGGGGCGGACAACGAAGTAGCGATCCTTAAAACCCTTCACGGAATCAGTATACATTCCGAAGAGTTTACGCTCGGCGTTCCTGAACGAAACCCAGCTGTACCGCCCGTTTGACGCCTGCCGTTGAACACGAAAACACCTTCCGAACAACGCAGACGTTGCGCCTATACCCAAATAATCACAAACAATCTCGAATGCCCGCATAAAAGCAAAGGCATTCGGATGAATTTGGGACGGCGCCAGAGATAGAAACGCCATGACTGAAACCTGAAAATCAGAGAAAGGCAACCGGAAGCCGAGCTCCCTAAACACGTAATCGTACATCGCAAATCCGTCCCCGGCAAACCGAGAGCATATGCGTTCGTCCGGAGACGGGCAACCTATTTGATAATTGGGCGGATCTCCTTCCCCCAGGACCTCAATTTCTGTAAACGCCCCATCCAGAGACGCGGTGTACCGAGAAACAACGGACAGAGCCTCCTCGGCTATCCAATCGGGCGCAACGGTATGTTCATAACTGAATAACGGCATAGGGGAAACCCCTCCCTCGGCATTCGAACCAGGGGATCCCGTGTGAGCGCCTTCGGCCGAGGGAGTGCCATCTTCCTCAATAATTTCGACGTCGGAACTAGTTGCCGTCGAGCTGTCGGAATCACTGGTCGTCGAGTCGGTGTCCGAGCCGGTTCTTGAGGTAGCGCTCGAATCTGATTCACCTGCACGCAGAAGGGAGAAGTGAATTCGATATTCTATCAAATCCACCCTTCCACCGCAAGGCAAGCGAAAGGGTAGAGCAGGAGCAGCAGAGCCCCCGGCCAAACCCCATCGAGGAACAACGCTCGTCAGCCGAGGACTCACAGATAACACGACAACCGGAAAGCTTATCTTAAGCAGTTTAACGCCAACGTACTCCGGCCTGCTAACCCACGCCGACCCCCGGGCATCGCTTAGATAACCCGGGGAGGATGACGATGGCGAAGACCTCGAAAGCGAAACACATTCTATGAAAAATAGTAAAGCAACGACAGGCTAAACGAACTTACTTGCAGACATGATGTAGATGACCGGGGAGAATCCTTCGCTAAGCAACGATCTTGATATGACGAACGAGCTGGGAAATTATTCTCCGAGGAACCCTTGATCGAAGCCGAGCAGATAAATAGAGAAAGGAAAACTCCCTTATGAGAGAATTCGCCCCCTTTTATAGGAAAAAGGCTCGGAAGGCGAAGCGTCACCTCTCCTGACAGGCGCCGCCTCCTAGACCCTAGGCCATCAATGCCTATGCCACGTCAGCGCGTGCTTCCCACGCGCGACGTTTCGCCCACCACTGGATTTTCCTCCGAGCGCGTATATGTAACGAGGACCGATCCACCGAGCAACCACGAGAAATGAGGGTCCGAGCGTAGAAGCAAAGTCACAGTTTCTTAACCAGAAAACTCCGACTTGGGGGGCTCCTGTTCTGGACTGGGCCAAGGCTAGGCCCAACACCGCTTTCGGCCCAATAAGCCTCAGAGGCCCATGTATAGTTCATGGCCTTCCGACACGCCTTGCTCGGCACCAACACCGTGCTCGGCCTTCATTCTCCCCCGGACATCATCCTTGCCGAGGACCCTGCTCCGCGCAGGGCTCCTTCATATCCAATCCTCCGAATAACTCGGATCCCACGTGGCTCCTAAAAGACCGCGTCTTCCCTTGGACTTCGGAGCGGTTAACCAGGACAGAGGGCATACACGCACCTCCGATATTTCCGCTCAGGAAACCTGGCAGTCTCCTAGTTGGGCTTGGGAATCCAACCCAATAGCGAGATCATGGCCCAGCGCTGGGGGCTATATATACCCTCTTTAACTAGAGGGTCAGGTATTCAATTCTTACTCACTCTTAGCTAGTACTTGCGCTCCTTTGCTCGTCAACTTACTTTGGCATTGGAGTACCTTGCAGGTACACCCCCCCCTCCTCCTCCTTCCTAGAAGATCCAGTCCGAGCAGCCTACGACGATTCTTCTGATCAGGTACGATCAGAAGAGATCATGGGTCTGAAAAGGAAGCGTCGACTTGAAGATTGACTTCTATTTACTTTTGTTTTTGTTTATTGTTATTTTCAGTACTTTTTGATGTAACTATAAAACTTATGATGTATTGGTTTTCAGCCGAGTTCCTAATTTATTTTGTTTCTTCTTATTCTTTAAATATGTGTTAAAAATCCTTTAAATCCTTGAAAACATTGCATACGCATACACATGGCATTCATAAACATAGCATCACAGGTTTTTTATAAGGGGGTCTCTTATCTTTCCGCTGTTTATTTTAGTGAGAAAATGGATCTCGAACAATCTGTCAAAAATCTTCAGGCTCAGAAAACCAGTTCCAAGAGATGATCCTTAACTTGGCCAAGGGGCAAGAAGAATTAAAGACACTTCTGATCAAGAAGGAGAAGAGTCAACATAAGCAGCAAGGTAGTCCAGATAATCGAAGATCCAAACCTAAGTGATCTTTTACTCTGTTACACATGTCGCTGTCTCAAGTTCTGCAACAACTGCTCAAGTAGAACTTGATAACTCTATTGCCTCTGTATTCATTTCCTACCAATCCCACTCCTGGGTACAAGTACCATGCGAGATGTGCTTATCATTCGAATAGTCCTGGTCATGATACAGAGGATTGTTGGCAATTGAAGCATAAGATTCAAGACTTCATTTATGACAAGATCATGGACTTCAACTCACCTGAGGAACCTCATATGGCTAATGTTGTGTACAATCGGAAAGGTCGTAATGAACGCAACCAATCTGTTGGGGGAGTTCTGAGCTCCACACTATCATCACAACAACAACGTAAACATAGCGCGCCTAAAAGACAGTTCACAAAGATCAACACGACTTTGGCTGAAGCGTTACAACAGTTGCTGAAAAAAGGGCTAATTACCTTGAGGGATCCTCCTCAGAAGCCTAACACTTTGTCTCATCAGTATAATCCTAACGCGAGATGTGCTTATCACTCCGACAACATTGGACATGACACTAATGATTGCTGGCCATTGAAGAATAAAATCCAAGACATGATCGACGCTGGTGAAATCGAGTCCAACCCTCCCAAGACTCTTGTGGTGATCACCGCTCCCATGCCTAATCACGACAAGACTGATTAATGTCTAGAAGGAGGAACTTTTTAATCATTAGACTTATTTTCATGCGCAATTTCTATTCTGTCTGTTTAAACATTCGACTTATGATAGACATTATCTGTTTTAATAATCATCATCAGTGCATTGCATATGTTTGTCTTGAATAATTTATTTCGCCACCACTCATTTTAAATTGTGTCTTTACTTTATTTATTTTTTGTTCAACTCCTGCTAAGATGTATGCCTTTTGAGGGAGGATGACGAAAACGATACCGCAACCTCGTACAGTGATGCTTTTGAACAGACTATGTTGATGATGTACAAGCATTGTTTCAATTCCTAAACAGTGGAGATATAAGGATGTTAATCCCTCGTCAACCCTTTCGAGCCTAAGAAGTAGAAGTTTTCTTTCTCATACAGATTAAAACCCTTAATCATAACCTGGGGCAGGGTAGTTACTCAGTTAACTCAGTCATGCCAGTATGCTTTTACACAAATATTGATGGTTTCCCGTAACCGTTAAGTCACACAGTCAACATCTATCAAAAAGAAAAAGAACTGCTAAGTCAAAACCTATGAAGGAGACTACCGAAAATTTAAATATCCCGCTGACTGTAATCTCAAAATAAACAGTTCAGGCAAAAGTTAGGGACAACAAAGTCAAAAAAGAGGTTACTACAAATCCTCGACAAAAGAAAACATTACAAAAAAGGATAATTGTCTGTCAAAATAAATCGCCGGTACTTTAACCATCATCAAATGTCAATGTTATGACTTCAAGCTATGCTAGGACTTAAACGCAAAGTTAACTCAGCATAGGATCGAAGAACATCACGAAGATTGGGATGGGTATAAATAAAATTTTGATCCATTATCCTTTGTTTCTTAAACCGTGAACCAAGCCACGTTACAACCCTTGAAAGTCCTAACTGAAGCATGGTTAGTTCAAAAGCATACTGTCACCAAAAAATGTATCCTGACTCCTTAAGGTTTACCACAAATGCTGAGTTGATACTTCATCTTTTTACAAACATCACGTTTTTATAAACATCACGCTTTTACATCTCCAGTTTTAATGTTTTTCAACAAACTCAAAACAGCCATATGCATTGCATCTCATGAATTCATTATTAAACATATTCTGCTACATAATTTCAAATGTTAGCATTAGAAAGAATCTGCACAGGGTACGACTAATGACTAAAAGTCATCCCGACAGACAAAACTATTTCAGCAGCAACATCCCTTATAACTGACTCAGTTGACTAGAAGTCAATAAATACAAGGGGCATGACATGCTTTATCCAGTCAATACTGGGGCAATCAGGTCAAGATTCAGAGAATCTCTCAAGAATGCCAATCAATCAGAGGCATGCACCCAAGTGGGTCTGAAGCTACTCCCCAATCAGTCAGGGGCATCATACTATGTACTAGGGGCATGTCACCCATAGTACACATCTCATAAGGTCCTCACGAGGCGAATCTCTTCAAATTCCCTAATAGCAGGGGCAAAGCTATGCAAGGCCTATTTGACAATTCGATCAATACTCATTGGTGTGTCTCATTCAATACAAATCCAGGAATGGCAGTTACTATAAATACTGGGGGCAATGTTCAAGGCATCCATGCCTTCCCATAGAGTCGACTTCACAAGATCATATCCTCACAGAGTAATCCTCAAGAAGATATATTCAAAGATTCTTGTCCCAACAAGGACTTAGTTCCTCAACAGAGTTTACATCTTCTACATTGTCGGTTCCCCGACACCTTTCTCTTCTCCAAACAAAGTTATTCATCTCTCTTATCCCCAGTCAGGGTACATCAAGATCAATCATTCAAATTGCTTTCATCCCCAAGCAGAAATCATAAATCCCTAGCTGAGCATCTCCAAGACAAGATCAAACATCAAAATCACAACAATACAGAGATTTATTTTCTCAAAACACTCCAAACAGCGTCAGTCATAACATCATATACATCACATACATATTCATACATTGCATACATTACTTCATGATAAACATACGGGTTTCTCATTTATTTTGAGAAACTCGTCATATAATACATGCATCATGACATTGCATAAAAGCCAACTGTACCTATTTCAGGATACAGGTACAAACAGATAAACAAAATCTCCAATCTTCAAAGATCTAATTCAGTTACTACGAACGGTACTGACACGACCAACATTCAAAGATATAATTCTATCATCACGAACGGTGTAGACACGATCATCTTCCAAGATCTAATTCAGTTACTACGAACGGTATTGACACGGTCAACTCTCAAAGATCTAATTCTATCATCACGAACGGTGTAGACACGATCATCTTCCAAGGTCTAATTCAGTTATTACAAACGGTGCTAACACGATCAACCTCCAACAAACACTTCTCAATACATCTGAGGATCCAGTCTAACGTACGACTCATCCTAGGATACAACCTGACGTATGGTGTATTTTGACAACTATCAACACAGGGGACCTGGTCTAACATACGACCTATCCTACAGCCTAACGTACAGATTTCCAGACATTTATCAATGCAATTGGATCCGGTCTAACGCATGACCCATCCTTCAGCCTAACGCACGACTTTCCAGACATTTATCAAATGCAAATTGGATCCGGTCTAACGCATGACCCATCCTTCAGCCTAACGCACGACTCTCCAGACATTTATCAAATGCAAATTGGATCCGGTCTAACGTACGACCCATCCTTCAGCCTAACGCACGGTTTTCCAGACATCTAACAATGCAAACTGGACCCAGTCTAACGTACGACTCATCCTAAAAGTATAGCCTAACGTACGACTTACTTTGACACTTATCAATACGGTGGATTCAGTCTAAACGTACAACTCATCCTATGTATATCCTTCAGATACAGTCTAACGCACGACGTATTCTGATTCTCAAGTCTATCAAGCTGGATGGCATCTTTAAGCCCATCTCAATCAAATCTCAATATCCTGATGGCATCTTTAAGCCCATTCTTGAAAATTTTCATCAATTTCCAGATGGCATCTTTAAGCCCATCTCTAAAAAAGGTCTCTACATCAGCAAGGGCAAATTTCTTGGTATTCTAGTGTTCAATCCTCTTCCACCTTCATATTCCGACAGGCACACAGGCCAATCTACATCTTCAGGTTTAAGAAGATTGAACAGGGGCAGCTGTCATACCCCAAAATTTGCCCATCTCGTTTCACCTTTCAAACTCATACCAAGGTTTAAGACTTAAGGACATACTCTCCTAAGCAAATGACCTCCTAAACTAGGGTTTTGACTTATGAGGTTTCAAACTATCTCCATGACAAAATTCAGGCTTCAATTCCAAGGATTGCCCAGTCAATTGCTCAGAAAGTCAACAGTCGACTAGTTTGACCTAAAAGTCAATTGGGGTCAAAGTGCAGTCAAAATTCCTGATTTTTTGTCAACATTCGTGCAAAAAGAATCAAGAAAATTGCAAAATCGTTTTTGTGATTGTTATCCTTATTTTTTGTCAACATCCTTATTTTGAAGTATCATTCATCATTTTATACAAGCAAAATGATGAATCATGATAAATCATGATTCATCAAGGAAAGTTTAGAAATTAACCATCCTTATTTTGTATATTTGTGTTCTATATGATGTGATAAAGGTTTCTGGATGTTTAATCGCGTTTCTACGCTGTTATAAGCAAATCACCATGTTAGGGTTTATGAGCTCCGAATTAGGGCTTTTTAATTTAGGACGAATTAGGATATGATGTTACCACAGGTGTGTTCGTGAGACCAATACGAGCACCGATATGGTCTCCGTTTTTATTTTTGATGCTTGTAGGAGGTTTTAGCAATTGACAAGTGTAGAAGGCTCACGTTTTTATAGCGTTCCTGTGAAAAAGCGTTGTAAAAGTGCGTCCTGGATTTCTCAAGGAAGAAGACGATGACGCGTCTCCCCCTATTGGTCTGTTCGCGCGCGTTCTTTTATTTTGAAATAGACAGATTCGCTGCTTCTTGGCACACGCGCGTGTGATGTGTCCCACTTGTTCCAGCCGTCAGATCCGCTTCTCCTCAAATCCAACGCGTCCAGAGTTGAAGGTGCATCATAGACCTTCACCAGCGCGCCACACCCAATCTGAGCTAAGTTTTTTTAATTTTTTTTTAATTTTAATTACATAAACACTTTTATTTTATTTTCTTATTTTATTTTTCTAGTATAATTATTATTATTTATATTTTTATTTATCTTAATAAATTAGTTTTTTATAGTAAATTATAATTATTTACTTTTTATCGAAAGTTCGTTTTTTTTTACAATTCTATTGATAATTGTTTTTTATTTAAAATTCAATTCTATTTTCACAAATACTTTTAATCAATTAAATAATTAGGATTTAATCCAATAATTATGTAATTGATATATTAAATCGAACTCTCGACCTTTCTTTAACCTTTAATGATTATTAAAAATATTAAAAATATTTTATTTTTACATATTTTGTTCAATTAGGGTTTGTAGATCTTTAGGGTTTGTTGAACCATAATACACTAACATTTCTCTTCTTCATTTTTCAGGATTAATCAAGAATGCGACGAAAGCGCGAGGCATTGGCATTAACTTGCCTTTTATTTTTTGCCCTTGTTATTATTTCTCTGTTTTTGTTTCCCCTCTCCCGCAGGTGTTTATTGTAATAGCGTAGGATTTTAAATTCTACCTTTAATTTCTGTTTTTTAACTGCGTGGTTAGTAATCTTAGGGAGTGCAAGCCTTGAATTAACATAGCTCGCTAATTACAAGATAAATAATTGAATTTAACCACATGATTGTGCCACACACACACACTTTAGGGTAACCTCTCTTGTTGCCTTATTACTGTTGCCTTATTATTGTTGCCGGTTGCCTTTAATTGTGAAAATAGTCAAGTCCCTCGATTCTGAGGATACCTATAGCAAATGTTGCCTTCAGTTCATTCATCATCAAGTTTGTCCCTTGATGTTGCCTAGGTAAGTGATGATTCGTCTCCATTTCTAAGGTATCCTCGCACGATGCCTAAAAAGAGTAATGACTATTATGTCCTTCCCTAAAGACTACATACCTCTACATGGTAGGGACAGTTTTATGGCGAACGATGTTCCTCGATGACCCTTCAACATCCAATGAAAGGACTTCCTACCCTCTTATGGTATGGATAGCCATTTCAAACCGAAAAGCTAAAAGAACAATTTTTATAACTTAGGGTAAGTGCTCTTGATTTGCTTACTCTTTTCAAATTCAAAACTCTTTTTCCCACTCATTTTCAAATACTTTCAAAAACCAGGCTACACTTATTTACAAGCTAAAGTCCTTAACAAAGTTTTTCAATTCACACACGACACTTTCCAAACAATTCAAACAAACAAGTGAGCTAAGCAATCAAGAGCCCAAGGATAACCATGGATACAAAGGGTGCTTACACCTTCCCTTTGTATAACTTACCCCCCGAACTCAAAGTCTTTTTAAAAGGTCTTTTCTTGTTCTTTTAGCCTTTCTAAAATTGGATAAAATAAAAGTCGGTGGCGACTCTTGCTATCCGCAACATTTCTTAAAAGTCAGTTCTCCCACCGTATTACAACAACGTTCAGGAATCTTTGAACCGGAGGACACAGGGTCGATCCCTGGCACTTGCAGAATTTTTTTTGCCTTTTATTTTCTTCTAAGAACATTGCAGATTCAGCACAGGGGGGCATATCCAGGCCTATGGCGCACCCTCGCCTATCAAACGTCTGATTATCACCCAGGCATATCTAACGTATCAGAAGGCGCTTGTCTACCATGGACCATCAGAGCTGTACCACACAGGATCTAGAGCTAAGATTTCTAATTTTTTTTATAATTAATTGCATATTTCTTATATCATTTGTTTTAATAATTATAAATTATTATTAATTATTTTCTTTTTCTAAAAATCATGTAAATAAGTAAAAATCATATAATTATCATATTTAATCGAACGTTTGGCTTTTTGTAAATTATTGTTATTAAAATTAATTATTTTGTATAATTCTTTTTTTCAATTATTTTAAATTAGGGTTTAAGGAATTAATCAATAGATCTTTCATACACTAATCCTATTATTTTCATTCTTGATTTTCAGGATTATCAAAGATTCGACGACGATTCAAGTTTATTTAAATATAATAATTAATTATAGTTTCTTTAATTTCCGTCTTTATTTTCCGCAAAACCCCCACAGGTGTTTATTGTAAAATCCCCCACCCATAAAACTGTAATAGCGTAGGTTTTACTTTCCGCATTTTAATTTCCGCACGATTATTATTGCGTGGTTAGTAATTAGGGAGTGCAACCCCTAAATTGAATTAGAATAATCTATACAAGATAAATATAATCGAATTGAATCACTTGATTGTGACGCACACTCACCTTTAGGATAATCTCTCTTATGTTGCCTTTAGTTACAATTCTACAATAGTCAAGTCCCTCGAATACGAGGATTCCTAGAGCAAATGTTGCTCCCAGTTCATAAATCATCATAAGATCATATGTCCCTTCGAAGTTGCCTTAACAAAAATGATCTTGTCCCTCGATGTTGCCTCGGTTTAAATGATGATTGTACCAATTGCTAAGGTATCCTCGCTAGTTGCCTAAAGAATAATGACTATTCTATCCTTCCCTAGACTACCTATCCTCTTTATGGTAGGGACGGTCTTATGGCGAACGATAAACTTCGATGACCCTTAAACATCCAACTGAAAGACTTCCTGCCCTCTCATGGTATGGATAGACCCTTTCGCCCAAAAGACTTAAAGAACATGTAAGACAAAATTAGGGTAGGTAGTTCTTAATTGCTTGCTCAACACTTCAAATTACTTTTCATAATCTCTTTTCAAATCAATTCAAAAAGGTCACGCTTATTTACAAGCTAAAGTCCTTATTCAAAACATCTTCTTTTCAAACAATTCAAACAAAGTGAGCTAAGCAATTAAGAGCCCATGGATAACCATGGATACAAAGGGTGCTTACACCTTCCCTTTGTATAACCTACCCCCCGAACTCAATCTCTTTTCAAAGAAGGTCTTTCCCGTTCTTTTATGCCTTTCCAATTGGAAAAAATAAAAGTCGGTGGCGACTCTTGCTATCCGCACATTTCTAAAAAGTCAGTTTTCCCACCGTGTTACACTCCTATCCTAAAACCACATGAATTCCACCAAAAAACTAAACTAGAGCAGGGAAAGCAAGAAAAATAAGGAAACTTACGTGGTTGGTAGGAAACTTGACGGTGGTCAGAAACTCCACATGGCGGCGAACGACAAAAATAAGCTTCGAGCAAGTACCGCACAGGAGACTGAGAGAGATGGAAACAAAAGTGACAAATGGCTAGGATACCTCCTATTTATAGAGGACCCTCTCAGCGCGTGACCGAGCACAAGCCTATCCTAGACCTAGCGTAGCAATAATTACGCATTAATGGTGGCATGTGGCTCAACGCGCACACACGACGTCACCTCTTCGCTTTCCAGCAACTGCTCATCTCCTTGACAACGTTTAAACTCCTCGACGGTTCCCTTAGACGAGTTGCAACACACTGACGAGAATGATCCTCGAATTCCTTCTTCTAATCAAAACTTACCCTTAAGTCATCACTCCCATGCTCGGAGCAACGACTTGGGGGGTTCCTCCGAGGGGTTGTCGGGGATCTTGTGGAAAATCATGATCGGCGACGTCTCCGCGGGGGAGAACGTGACCGCGATCTCTTTTCTAGTGTGATGATCCGCAGGTTCTGTGGGAACAGCGGGCGGTTCGTCCGGTTGATAGTTCCAAGAAAGGTTGTCGTGGTCTGGTCGGTGTTGCCTGACATAGGAATGTCCACGTGGGTGGAATGGTGGTCATCCTGCTAATTATGAAGGCGCAAGGACACTTGAGTCGAGGAAGAGGCGTCCCGTCCGTCTCTTTGGTCAGTTTGGACGTTGGCCACGGTGGCATGCGCAATTAGGCCGGAGAGGTGGAAAGGGTCACCATTGTTGTTGACGTTGTTGTTGTTGTTGACGTTGCTGGCCATAATGATCGGAAGGGTGATGGATTTGCTTTGATCTTGTGCTAGGAGAACATGGAGAAGCAAAGATTCCCACAAACGGCGCCACTGATCGTACCTGATCGGACTGGATCATTAATGGTCTTCAACTGCTGAGTTTTGAGTGAATGGGGGTGTACTTGCAAGGTACTCCGATGCCAAAGTGAAAAAGAGAGCAAAGGAAAGTAAGTGTATAGATTAGGTGAGAATGAATGAGTTACCTGACCCTCTAGTGAAAGAGGGTATTCAACGTTGGGCCAAGATTTCCATATTAGACTGGATTACCAAGCCCAAAATGGAAACTACTAGGATCTACGTGTGTAGTCGAGACCAGCACGTGGTCTCCATCCTGGGTCAACCGCTCTGAAATTTCATAGGAGACGCGGTCTTCTCGGGAGCGCGTAGACTCCGCCCTGTTCGGAGGACTGAAGGTGAAGGAACCCTGAGAGAAGGAGGGTCCTCGAAGGGATGGAAGACGGAGGTGCTTGCACGAAGCGCCTGCTCGAGACCCTGAAGGTGGCCTTGCTCGGTCCATAGTCCTGCCCGAGAGGTTTGTGGACTTGTCAGGTTTAGTCAAGAGTGATTACTGCCCGGTGTACGGGCATGCATAGGCCCGTGTGAGTAGGAGCTTGGTTAGGATGGATTTGAGCCTTGCGCTATGTTTGGGCTAAGCGTCGGCCCAGTCTAGAACAGGTAATACACTAGTACCGTGTGAACGCACAGATAATCATATCAAAATCTATGCGAACGCACAAGTTTTTATATTTTAGTACAATTAAATAAAATTATTGTAAAACTTATGTCAGTCGTACAACATTAAACTTAATTCTTGTAGATCATCTTCTTTTTTTTTTTACTTTTATGTAAAAATTATGTTTTTATTGATTTTCTACTAATTCTAATTTTGAATATTTATTTGTCCTATTTATGAAACTTTATAAATTCTTTTATTATTATAATTCTATCAACCCTAAAAAAGCAATTTTTTCCTCTATTTTTTACAATTGTTTTTTACAAACTTTTTGTTCTATGGTTTTTCTTAACAATAGTAATTTTTAAAAACTTTATATAATTATCGTGCAATTCATTTTTTCTTTTTTCTTTTTTCTTTTTTTAATAATACTTTAATATGTTTTAATTTGTTTGAATTCTCAAAATAAATTGGTGATAATTCAGTGGTTTTGTGATGAAAAAATTTAAATAACAATGTTTATAAAAAAAATTACATAAAAAACAAGGTTTTCAGAAAATTTACCAGAGTGTCTAGGTTTTGCAGGACCCCCTAGAGTATGCGCCAAACCATTTGGCGCATTAGTATAAATTTTCTTGAATTAGCCAATTCATTTGGCGTATATGTGTTTGTGAAAAGTAAAAAAAAAAAAAAAAATACACATTTGCGCCAAACCATATGGCGCATACTCCTAATTTTTGTACTAATGCGCCAATTCATTTGGCGCATACTCCAGGGGGTCTTCAAAACCTAGACACTTTGGTAAATTTTTTGAAAAACTTGTTTTTTTGGTAATTTTTTTTTAAACCTTGTTATTTAAATTTTTTTTTCTGGTTTTGTGGTCCACACTTATACTTGTGCGGACGCACGATTATCTCACTAGTTTATAGTATAGTGATTGTAAATAGGTTGATTCTCACTTTGAATATGAACTGAACGAGTCATGTCATAATCCTTTTGAAAGTGACAAACATTGAACTCTTTATTAAATATATTGTATAATAATCGAATTGGCTTTTTAGAGACAGCTCAAGACCAAGCAAAGTTTCTTCCTCTAAAGATATGTCACGCCTAGACCTAGCTCTTTTCAAACACAAAAGTATGAAATCCCAAAATTATTCAAGAATTCAAAGCCCGCATAAGGAAAAATAAAATCAATTACAGAATAAGAAGAAGAAAAAAACTGTCTTTCTCTTTCCCTCTTCATGTTCTCTCTATTACTTAATGGAAAGGCGTAAGTGTGTAATGATCAAAGACCAAAACAATATGAAGATAAGATTCAAATCAAATCAAATAAACTGATTTGTATTTTTTATTTTCACACTCCAGTTTAAATCAAATCAAATTAATTAAAATCAATTTTTTAGTTTAAAAAATAGTCCAAATCAAATTATTAACTGACTTTTTACCTAAACTATTTTAGCATTTTTATCTTAAAATTTATGTTGTTGTATATTCATGTATTTTATTTATCTTTTTATAATAAATTTTAAAATTTCCTAACTTATAATTTTTATTGAAGTAATTTAAACCAACAAAAATTTACCTCTAATTAGTATTTTATATTATACAGATAATCTCTAAACATTTCTGATAATTTAAAAATTACTTAATATATTATTAACTTATTTCAAAATAAAAATATGTCTAGGTGCTGAGCATGATATAAGTGGGTAGTAGCAGTAAAGATAAGGTATTGGCATAGAAATTCGTAGCCGGCCACATCCACATAAAGATATATGCATATGATGCTGCTAAGTATGCGCATGTTACGACCACAAACTATAAGATCTTAAGCAACAAAGATAATATATGGATGGAGCTATAAAATCTTTAATCATAGAATATGAGGTCATGTATCTTCTATGTACAGTTCAATTTGTTAAGGTATAGATTTGAACCTACAATTTTTACTTTTTCATTTCAAATGTATGATTCTCAACTCTGATATTTCATACTTATTTTTTTTATCAAATAAAGTATGAAATTTCTAAACTCAGTGGCAATCACAAAATTTTCAAGTCAAAGAAAAACTAGTCTCCACTCTACATAACCAATTTATTCCATAATACATATAGAACTGAGTATGGTCTCCTTGAGATCTGAAATTCTATGTAGTGCAGTAGTGCACAACAAAATATTAATTTGATGTACATTTTTCTTCTTAATATGGACTTTTGTAAAAATGGTAAGGTTCTGTCATTTGATTTGGTTTTAGAGTTTGATATTAGAGAGACACTCTTCTTTTTCAGGAACCAATATATTGGTTTGTATTCTCTGCCATTTGTCTAAATCAGCATCTCCAATGTAGAGTATATATATCTGAAGGTACTTATTCACAAATTATAAATTTGATGCACCAAAATGTATTCTTCTTTGTAAACCAATATATTATGCTGTATTCTCTGCCATTTGTCTTGACCAGCATCTCAATTATTTTCCTATTGCAATATAAATCAGTATATATCTTGAGGTACGTATTTCTTTATAGGCTGTGATTAGAAGTTATATAAAATACAAGGCAAATATTCCCGCAGCATTAACAAATGGGAGGCAGCCCATTAACAGTAATACACACATATTCCCTGCCAATGCCATTTATTTAGATTCTAAAACCAAATTGTAAAACTTTAGGCTTTGTCCAAAATAGAATGAAATTTGAATTTCTAAAATAGCCTATGCAGTTAGAATGAAAATTCAGTCATCGATTAAAAAACTAATCATTGTAATTAAATGACTAATAATTTTTAGTATTTGTGTATATTGATATTATTTTATTACAGCACATATACTATGAATGTGTAATATAAATCTCTCAAATTTTTTGAAAATATTAAGACACACTTTTGGACCTAGTTCATATTACACATCATTTTATTATTACAAATAGAGGAATTCTAATATAGACCTCAAAAATAAATTCAAAGGCAAATCAATCATTACATTTTTATTATAAAATATCCTATTATTTTACTACAATAAATAATAGTCCAATGGGATATTTTGTTTTAGCTCAATATTAGATGCACTAATAAAAATAATGCTTATATTATATAAATAATATTTTCATAATTAAATTTTTTTTTAAGGAGATGATATATATATATATATATATATATATATATATATATATATATATATATATATATAAAATAATAATAATAAAAACATTAAATCAAACTCTAAGTTCTGTAATATACATATTTGATCATATGATATTGAAGGGTGAAACAAAACTTAAATGCAACTCTTATATTTTAACACATCTAAATTTTATAGACTTATTCAATACTTTATTCTCTATATCACACTAGCATAGTATATCTATTATTGTTGTCTATTTCTCTCTCATAGGCTCTTTCAAGTGTTTGGATGCACATCTATCATTTTCAACCTAATAATACACCCTATACTCTCACACACACACATACACACATAATTTGCTAAATGAGTGGGTAACCAACTCAAGTTGTCGAAATTCATGGATGGTGCAAATAAATGATAATATTAATATTCTAATTGCCTAAAAAACGACTAATAATATCAACGAAACTCTGAAATTAAAAATGGTAGATACCATTAATCCATTAGAACCAAAGACTAAATTAACATATGCAAATAGACTATTGTGCTAAAGGGTTTTCAATATCAAGAATAACTCTAGAATTTGGTTAGTTTTTAGGTATAAACAAGTTTGTTCAAATAGCAAAGTAAGAAAGAAGTTTAAATAGTTGTCAAATCTTTTGACACAAAATATACGAGTGGCATCATTTGACACAAAATCTGCACCTCTAATCACATTTATATTATTAATATCTTAATCTATAACTATATAACTTTTTCATCATTAGTAAATAACTTGTTTTAAAAGAGTCTAAATTCATTTATAGATCAAAATAGATAAATAACCATTCAATATAATGTATATGTACCATCAAATATTTCTCTCTTCCCTGCTGCGCATTCCACGGGGTACAATATCTCCAAGTAGTCCTTCATCAGCTGGATGCTGTGGCAGCGATGCATCAGACAAAGCCATTGTAGCGCTGCTCGATCTTCCAGCTTCATGATCATCATGTGGTTGGCTAGGCTGAGAAACAGTAGTGGTGCAAGTGTTTGATTCGGTAGGTATTTGAATAGGATAATAGAATTGAGGCATTGTTGGAGCAAATTGGCCTGTAAAGGAAGCATCATGACTAATGATTCCACCTCGAGGAAATCCAACTGTGTGATGACAGTGTTGGCCTTCATATGTTGTTACAACAATAGTTGGGTCTTCACAAGAGCGTTCAACCCTTTTCTTCACCGTGCATTTACTATTTGTGCATCTATAATAGCTTCTGCAACAAGACAAATATATGCATTAGAATAATCATCAGAATGTTGCCTACTACAGCTCAATGTACAACTACTACTCCCAATTTATTCTAGAAGTTCAGTTCAAAGGACTCATCTTCATTTTGCATAACAAATGTTGAGATTAACTAACTTTATTGTATTTTAGGCAATACTAATACCCTTTGAACAATATAAAATACAATTTTTTTTAATTTTTGACATTAATAAAACCATTATGCACTCAAAAAGGGATGCTTCTAAATGTACCTTTCAAAAAAATGTCTAAACTATGCACCCTCACCCTTTTTAATAGAATAATCAATCCTTTTCTCTTATCTCTTTTACTAGAATCCTTTGATTATCTTTTTCTAATACACCTATTTGAGAACATAGCCTAAGTCTAACATAACAAACTCAAAGTTAATTATGAGGGCGGTACAAGTGTGACTAACACCTCTCAACTTATCATAGGGTGATGATCTACTACTACAGGTGACACTTTCCTTGAATAAAAGCAAATGTAGTAACTAATTTTGTAATCAAATAATCAATTTAATAAAATATCATTCAATAGATTTAAGAATCCATAGATTAGTTAATAATAATACCGAATTTAACATTTTATTAAGAATGGTAAAGTTCTTTTTAAAATTTTTTTTTTTATGTTCATAATATAAGTACACTTTTAGAAATGATAGTAATAAAAAAAATACACTTCTTTTAATAGAGTTTTGAAGGGGAGGTAGACTGATTTGAATAAAAGGAAGAAAGAAAATGAAAAGTATAGAAGGAGAGACTCTTAGTTTGGGGGAATTCAAGAAATGTATTGAAAAGAGATCTTATAAGGTATAAGCACATGCTTCAAATCATTTCTATAATATTATAATACTCTTAAAATTAAAAATATAGTAATTATAAATATTTTCTTTTATAAGGTTATAAGCACATTCTCTCAATTTGTGTGAAAAGATCAATATTTCTTTGTCTCTCTTTTCTTTTTTCTTAATGCCCTCTCCTCCAAAGTCTCAAACACTATTGAAATAGTTATGAGAATTTTTATTCATGCCTTCTCCTCCATTTGAATTGTCTACAAAATCATTCTTTTAAATAAAGTGAAAGATTTCTCTTTCATTTCCTCTCTCTAAAGCCCTATCCTTCTCATTTCCAAAAAAAAAATCTAAAAAATGATGAGAATCTTTATTCATGTAGAAGACTAATAAAATTCTATTGAGCTAACATTTCTAGATTCAACAGACAAGTATTTATGTCTACAATCCTCTAATAATTTGCATAATCCCTTTCAACTTGTTATTTGTATAATAAAAAACAAATGCTGGTTATGAGAAAATTAATATGAGAAGTTTAAAATTTTGTTACACTCTATCTCTCTCAGTTTTCTTCTTTTTAATTCAACAACCAAAATAGAATATAGAGAAGATGAAGAATGGTAGAACAATAAGATGTAAAGGAACAAGAAAACTATGGGGAAAGAAATTAAGAAAGATATTTAAATTTAAATAGATCATTAAACCAGTAGGGTTTAACAATATGAAATGTAAAATGCAATTTTTTTGGATATTTCCATATCCAAATATACCCATCTTGGTTCCTATCCAATGGTTCAACAGCGGTGCTGCAAAATATTCAAATTCTCATTAAACAGCTCATAAAAAAAAACATCTCAATAAACATGTCCACAACAGAATATCTTAATATCTATTGATTCATATATAGAACTGATTCCTGCTATTAAGAGAAAAGCTTTAGATGTTATTGGAAATTTTACAAGCATATTCTCTGTGTCAAACCATATATCTTTGCATGCTTTCACGATTTATGAAATTTCAACATAAATTTAAGAAAGAAAATGTGCATGAAATAATCAATTGTATGTACTTTCATGTAAGTATAGTAAAAAAAAATGTATTGTAGTTTAAAATTGGATCAAATAATATTTTGTAATGGAGTTAGGATATATGCATAGTGATGGGAAGAATTAAAGGTTAATTTGACTAGAAGTAGGTGTAGACCTAGGAAATGGGCTATTTTTAACTGCTTTCTGACCATACTTTCGCCATCTGTAACCATCCTCGAGATGATCAACTTCACTCTTGGTCATAAATGCAAACCGCGGCTGCCGTATTCGCTTTTGCCCTTTCTTTTTACTTTTACTCCTGCAAAATATCAGCCACAATGTAAAAGGGTCAAAAGACACAACATTATTTCTGCATGGTATAAAGCCATATCATACTAATACATTGCATCAATTATCATAATCTTATGTTAATAAGATGATAATTTACATAAAATATGGACCACAAGATTTATATATGAAAAATGGAGAGGTCCCGCTTTACAATGTAAAAACACGCAAACATTATTTTAGGAAAAGAAGCAATATGTCATGAAACTTTTTAATCAAAATGCATTCCATATACTAGCTATTACTAGTAGGTGCATTATAATTATGAGCATAAAGTGCAAATTAATGCTAGTGCTACTATCCTATGGTAGTAAAATGAATAAGCATCATACCAAGAAAGTATATAGTTTTTCTTCTATTCATTCCAATGTAAAAATGACTAAATGAGCATAGTTTGAATATATAGCTGCAACTGGTTAGCATCATATTAATGCCCAAAACACATAACATGATGATATTTTTTTAAGGATAAAAACTTATTTTAAACTTCCAGACAACATTTGAAATTAATTATTTAAGAAATTTTTTAGGAGAATTATAAAGGAAAATAAGTTACTAATATATAATAGATCAAAAAAATATTTAGCTCTAAAAAAAGTGGAGGTCCCTTCCCACTTGTTAATATGGCTTTTATTTTTAATTAAATATTCCAACTATAATAAAAAAATGTAATAATTACATTAAAAATAATGCGTAAATAATTATGTTCTGAAAATAAAGTAGAAAAAAGTTTGGATGGCTCAGAGCACGCTATTCCCGCCGTGATAACGGTGGTGCATGTGGACTAAAGCTTCACAAATCCGAAAAGGTAACTTCATAATTGCATTTTTTTATCTTTTTTTCCACATCAATTTTTCACTTTTGTAGTTATATTCAACCCTACCTTTTCAAAAAATGCAAAACACACGCAAAATATCTAACTCGGATTATGTTCTGTTTGGGAAGAAGATTCCAGATTGTACGGACATGGATTTGCACCGATCCCGAAGAAGTTAATAAAAAATGAAAACGAATTTAAAAATAAAATGAAAAATGTAACAAACAAACAAACCGCAAGTTGATTAGAGTTGATTCGATTTTGATATGATTGATGTGGAATTCAGTTATTTTCTTTCCTTTTTTGTCCTCAAAGTTTCACGTTAATTACGATTTAACCGCGAAAACAGAAAGCAGAAAGTTGAAAACAGCGGAAGCAAAGTTTGTTACGATTTCATCAACTCACGGTATTTCCGGCGGTTTTTCGTCAGAGACGGTAGATTTCTCCGGCGGATCCTCACTGGAGCTTGAAGAAACGGATTGATTATTAGACCTGTAAGACGACGTCGCTGCTGTTTCGATCGAACCGGTTTGAACCGGCGGCAACGATTCCTCACTGGCTCCGATTCTGTCCGGTACAAGATCCCAGCCGATGTCACCGAACATGGTTCCATCTCTATCGCCGGAGAAGAAATGACTTCCATCGGAATCATCGACGCCTAGAGACCAGCTCGAGTTGCCGATAAACTCTCCGGCGGTTGCGGGATCGGGAGGTGCTCTGTCTTTGTCTTCCATACATGGATCACGTACGAAAAGTATACAGTATGAAGGACATGCTAATCGAAATCACAAATCTGAAATGATGATTCTTCGGATTTTGTGGAAAACGCGAAGAGATAGAGATAAAGAGAATTAGGGTTTGTGTTATGGAGTGTTGGTTGTTGTGAGAAGGAAGGGACGCGTAGGTTTTGAAGTTTATGAAGAGTTTGAAAGCGTTGTCTCGTCAAAGCACAGTGGAAAAGAGATAATAATAATGTGAAATATAAATATTTTTTAAAAAAGTTTTTATTTATGTGGTAATAAAAAAATAAAAGGAGATATGTTAGAAAATTATTGAGTGTGTCAAATGTAAGAATGGGGAAGAAAGAAAGTGGTTACAGTAGCACGCGGGGATGAATTATTGGGCCCTTGTTGTGCTGTGCGTGTGCGATATGCTGCGCAGGGATTTTCATTTCTGAAACTTTTTTGGCTTTTCTTAATTCAATGTTTTGCTAATTGAATTCTTTACAAAAGATAGTAATATTTATCAATTATGCGTCTAGATCCAATAACTAGAATGTAAATATGGTTAACTAAATTATGTAGGTAATTAAGTAACGTTAGATAGTAAATAAAGTTAGAATTTGCTTAAATCAAATAGAGCATCGATTTTGAATAATTAATAGTAAATGAACTTAATCATAATATCACAATTAATATTTAACTTAATTTATTTCTACAAAATCGATATGACGAGAGGTGTCCATTTATATTTATTTATAAAATATTTTTTACATATTTATTTTTTTCGTGATTTTGTTGTTTTTTTTTGTTCAAAATTCTTTTTTCCGTCTCGTTTCAATGTTTATTAAATTCAAATTAATATATTATATTCAATTTTAATCCAGTGTATATTTAATTAATGACTTAGATGTCATTAGCATTGTAATCCAAAAACGTGAATATTTTAAAAATTTCAATTTTATTAATATTTGTAGGTATTGTCATGTAAATCCAAAAATGCGTGGACGGCGAATATCGTGGGTTGGATGCATTTAGCGGATGAAGGAGGTGGATATGTAGATACTGCGATGCCAAAGTAAGTATTGTTCCTAAAGGTACAAGATTTAGAGTTAGAAAGTGAATACCTAGACCCTCTAGCAGAGGAGGATATTTATAGAGAGCCTCCAGTGCAGGGTCAATGGTCTCAATTATGGGTTGAAAGTCTAAGCCCTTAATGGATGACAGCTAGGATTTCCACGTACACGTGGTGGTGAGCAACTCTTGCTCATCATTTTGGGTCAATTGCTCTGTGATCTTCGGAGGCGTGAGCGGAGTTGCTCGTTACGAGAGATGAAATCGTCTTACAACTCGTGGGAGGCAGTTGATGACGTGTCCTGGGGTGAGGAGCACGTGGGAATGCGCTATCCACTGGCTCTAGCAGATTCAGTCAGTATTATGAGTTGTCTTCAGTGCAAATGTGGATTGGGCTCTGCTCGACTGTGGATCAGCTCCAGGCGCAGTCCAAAACATCATGTATATATGCTATTTACTTTTTTATATTATTATTAACTCAAATATTATGAGTTTATTTATCATTCCTTCTTTTTCTTTGAAAAATTAAAATCTTGCTTATTCTATTAATTTGAAATGAACGAATATTTATTTAATTTTATTAAAAAAATTAAATGGAGTGTATATCTAACATTCAACCATTTGATACCATGTCAATTTTTATATTAATTTAATAAAAATAAATAAATTATAAATCATTTTTTATACCTATTACTAGTACTCAACCAATTTTTGCGTACCAAATAATTTATTTTAATTATAAATTTAGTTAATAAGTTAAGTTATAACTTTCCTCAAAAAGAAAGTTAAGTTAAAACAAAGAATTGGTATATTAATAAATTTTTGTTGTTTGATAATTGTATTGTATATACCCAAAAAAAAAGTTTGATTACCCTATACATTTTAATTTCATTTTCAATCTTACAAGTTCATGAACACGGATAGTAATATATATACCTTTTAAATTTCCAAGAGAAAAAGTTAAATTTCCCAATTGTCAAACAAATGTATAATTTCTATATAAAAAAATGCTTTTCTTTTAATATGAAACCATATATCATGATTTCGTGTTAGCTAGTTTTTTCAGTTTTTGTACAGACAAGTTGCTTGATTATAAACAAGAAGTGAAAAGAATAATAGAACCCTTTACGGCATCTCCTTAAATGAAAAGTAAGTGGTTGGAATAATGCATGCCTTTGTTTGAGTTAATAACACATCTTTTTTTATGAATGGAACTTCTCAACAGCGAAATTGATTTTCAATGACACTATTACAGCAACCAATATTGATACACCCAAACAGTGTTTTAAGATTGTGTACCACAATTTCAAAATGGTACAAAAAGATACTCTCCGGTGCAATGCCCCAATTCATGTTTGCTTTAATGCAATGTCGTTAGGTGCATAGACAACTAATTAATCATTAATCTAAGACTCATTAATATAACAATACTTAATTGAGTGGTCTCATTTCTTGTTCCATTAAAAAAAAAATCTTATCTCAAAAGCGAAGTGAATTGTACATCGGTTACACGTGCAAGATAATGAATGATAACATGAAAATTTGTCACTCTACTTCTTAGTTTTAAAATAATCGAGGAGATAGTTGAAATGGTCATAGGTTCGATACACAGAGAAATTCTTTTTGAAAATTTTAAATGGCGAAAAAACCTATATATCCACTCGGTTTTAAAATTAAACCGATAGGTAAAACAAGCTTGAATTTATTATATTTAATGTGGATTGTTGGTATCATATAGCCTTAGCTGTACATATAACTTTTTTAATTGGTTTACAAATAATTATATGAACTATTATATTTAAAGAACAAATTATACTAATTAATAATTTTTGAACATTCTGCAACTCATCAGTCATCAATGCTTCTAGTTTTTTTTCAACTTTCTTCCATACTTGTTCCTTCAACAAGCGTGGAAGAAAGTTGAACGAAAACTAGAAGTATTAATTAGAGATTTTAACCATCAAAGAACATGAAATGAAAAATGAAATGTAGAATGCTCAAAAAATATTGATTAATGTAAGATATTTTTAAAATATAACATAAATTTTCATATTATTATTTCCAAAAACAATTTAATAGATTATATGTTCAAGGAGGAATTCGTGAAACAAACAATCGAAATTAGATATAATAAACTCAACTATATTTTCTGTCACTATAATGTCCTCTTGACATGTTCAAAGGAACAAAATGAGAGTTGCACAAAGAATGACAAAAAACATAATTTTAGTCTCAGTCTCAAACTCAAACTCAATAACAACAACTAAACGTTAAGCATATCGATTTTTGAACTTTGCTAAGTATAACAACTAGACAACAACAAAAATAACACCAACAACTTAAAAACAACAATAAATAACAACAACATTAACATTATCCCAATCTAAACAACAACTAACATTAAACAACAAACTAAAAAATAGATTTTTTCTATACCTACCTCCCTATGGGGGTCACCCCCAGCGAAAACCCCATTTTACCCCGCTTCGAAAATGCATTTCCGGAATATTTTTTTTCTAAATTTTTCCAGACTTCGGAAGTGCATTTCCGAAAAAATCCCAAAAATTGTGATTTTGACTAATTCTGAGATGCATCTCCGAAACAACAAAAAAAAAATCTAAAAAAATCCCAAAAATTAATTTTAGAATATTAATTAATTCAATTATCATAAATTTGATATAATTTATGAGTAATGAATAATAATAATAATAATTATATATTTTGATATAATTTATGAGTTATGAATAATAATTATTATATATTTCTATTTTGATTCATATTTTAAAATAATTTTAATTAAAATAATTTCACTTACAAAATGAGTTATAATTTTTTATTTATATATTTCTATATTTATAATAATTATTATATATCTACATATTTACAAAAATAATTAAAAAAAATGAGTGTTTTAATTTATATATTTATATAATAATTATAATAATTATTATATATTTATAAAAATTATTATATATTTATATAATAATTATTATATATTAATTATAAATATATTTATACATCTATATAATAATTATAAAAATTAAAACAATGAGTGTTTTAATTTATAATATATATATATTATATTTATATTTATATATTATATTTAATTTTAAATAATTCAAAATTTACTTATGAAATTAAGATGTTTTTGATTTATATAAGTTAGTAAAATAATTTTTAACTTAAAAATTGTTTAGGAAATTTTATACCTATTAATTGTATTGATTCACCTTGATTTTATACCTATTAATTGTATTGATTCACCTTGATTTTAATTTTTTAATAATTATTGAATTCTTTCGGAAGTGTATATCCGAAACATTCCAAGACCAATTTGGTCTTGGAATATTTCGGAAGTGTATATCCGAAGACACCCCCTCCCAAAAAAAATTCGGAAGTGTATATCCGAAGACACCCCCTCCCAAAAAAAAAGGTGTTTTCGGAAATGCATTTCCGAAAACCCAAAAAAAGGGTGTTTTCGGAAATGCATCTCCGAAAACACCTTTTTTTTCGTATTTTCGGAAATACATTTCCGAAATAAGACAAATTTTGAAAAAAAATAAGCGTTTCGGAAATGCATTTCCGAAGTGAGGGTATTTTGGGTTTTTCACCAGAGGTGACCAAGAAAAGAGGGAGGTGGGTAAAGAAATTTCCAAAAAATAATATCTCAACAAAAATACAACAACATCAACAATAAACCTATAACATCAATCTCAATAATGAATTTATCTCAACAAAACAACAACATAAAACATCAATCTCAGTTTAAACAACAACATGATTAAACCTCTAATGGGTCTAAAAAACAACAAGGTTAAAATCTCTAAGTTTTTGGGGCTCAACAACAACAAACAAGAACAACAAACAACAAAAAAAACAACAACAACAACTACAACAACATTAATGTAACATGAATAGCGATGTTAGACATATCAGATATGTGAAGAAGAAGTGAAGAAGAATAAGAAGAAGTGAACAAGAGCCCTAAACACATATCATCTTCGTATGTTCTTACTTTTTCAAGAGTTGGAGGATGATATGTGTTTAGGACTCTCATTTTTTAGAGCTCTTCATTAGGGTTTTATTAGTGTTGTTTTAGTTTATGTGTTTTTAGGAAAGTGAAACTGACCGCTACAAGCAAGGCTATATATATCAGAGTAAACAATTTCACCAAGGTTGTTAAACAAAACTGACGTGACAAGTTGCTTATTTTTGGATTATAAACATAAATTGATTATCAAATCTCTTAGTTATTAACGAAATCGAAAGAATATATCATTTAATTTACAAATAAAAAATAAAATAAAAAGAAAGACACCACTTTTATAGAAATAAAAATATAAACTACACGTGTGGGGATTTGAAGCATGTCCTGAATTAGTTTTCTCTTTGGTTATATTCAAAAATCGAGGCAATATATGGTATTTAAAAAAGCATGGTGTGTTCTCATATTTTACCTCAATTTTTAGTTCGGCGAAGTGAAATCTTTGTCGTGAAATGTATTATTTGTAGTAGTGCCCTTTTTGAAAATACTGGTTATGGTTTAAAAGAAGATTGTGACTTTACAAAGAAGATTTCTTTGGGGTGGAGGAGGTGAAGAATGTGTCTCCCTGGGTTAATGAGGATGATGTCTCTAAGTCTAAGAGTAGAAGGTTGGGTAGGAGTAAGGGATATCCTACTGCATAATTTTTCTTTTCTCGCAAAGTGGAGATGGAAGTTGCTTGTATGGGATTCAGGATTTTTGAGAGATATTATGATATATATATATATATATATATATATATATATATATATATATATATATATATCCTCATAGTGGAGGTAGGACTAAGGGTTTTCGTTCTTCTTCATCTTGGTGGAAAGAGACATCTCTTCTAGATACAAAAGAGGAATGTAGCTCTAGTAGGGTTTTTGATGGCATTGCTAGAAAAATGGGGTCAAGTCTTCAGGCTTATTATTTTTGGGCAAACAATTGTCTCCTCTCCGGACGGTCCATTTCCTCTAGATGCAAAGACTTTGCCCGATCCATTTCCAAAGAGGACCTCTCGAAAATCTTTGGGTTATGGAATACCGAAGGCAACATATATTTTCCTTTTTAGGGCTCATTCGTCAGGTCAACCAAGTTCTCAGTACATGGGCGCTTCAGCCTGGAGGTCGTTGTCTGGGGAGAAGCTTGCCTGAAACAAAAAATAAAGAAGGGTCAGCAAACAAGGAAAAAATAAACGCACGTCTAAAGATGACTAAAATAACTTGGCTACCTAAATAATCCCGAATATCCTCGAACGTCTTGCACTCGATGAGCTCATTGACGCTGATCAAAATAGGCTCAACCAGAGGGTTCCCTCTCAGGTCGACCAGAAGACGACCGCCCCTAGCCACACGCTGCATGATGCTCAACCCCTCGATTTAAGCCAAGAGCTTCTCGTAGCTGGCCAAGTCATCCGCCTCTAGCATGCTCGGTTTCATAGTATAGGCGTATGTGCCATCCACAAAGTGTCGACCAACCTAACTAAAGTTGAACCTATAAACGAGTTTCTTCCTCGGATTCCCCTGATCGTTTTGTTCGGGTCGTCCATCTGGCCTGTATATGTAATCCGGGCAGAAGGTGTTGAGGAGGGTCCTATACGAGATGGGCTTAATAAAATAGTACATATCCTTGAACCCCGGAACGGACTCCGAGAATGCCTTGAAAAGCTTCCTCGGCTGCTTCAGAGAAACCCATGTGTACCGACCACCACAATGCCCCTTTGGAGATGAAAGCAACAGAAGAAGAGGGGCAGAGTAGCTCCTGTAACACCCTTCCAAACCCCGCGGAAATTATAACATAAATCAGAGTAAATTAATCATGCTTCTTAAAACAAGGATGTCACGCATAATTCAAAAATCATAAACACCTGTTATGCTCAAATAACACTAAATTAAATTCATGCTTTTCATATCACTTCACATAAGCATGTCGCAGCAGAATCACTTTATTTTGAATAACCTCAAAGTATTTAAGTCTCAAATAAACTTCATTCATTAAATCAATTTAGGCATAAAAGCCACGTCACCATAAAATTCATATCCAATGAAAAAAATAAATAGAGTATACAATTGTATCTCTCAAAACATGAATCAAGGACGTTCCCTAGTGTTACATAATCAGAGTACAACTCAAACCCAAAAATACTAAAATAAATAAATAATAGATTCTCCAGCTCCAATCGAACTAGAAGTAACTCTAATCTTCGGTACCTGAGCGATGCTGTTATAAAACATCATTCCAACAACAGAAGGGTGAGAATTCACATCATTATAGAAATTATATAATAATATATAACGAATAACATACATCCACAAATATGAATTCGTCATACTTCATATATTTCACATATATATCATCACTCAATTATAATACTATTTTCAAGAATATAATCACAATTCACAATTTCATAAAATACATTCTTTTCACACAATTCACACAATTCTACAATTTCACATAACCACAATGTGACTCAATGCAAGACAATGCAATACTCATGCATGTGGTACCAATCACCTGTTATATTTTTTTGGTTTATCGGGTCTGCCCTCTAGACCAATAACACATAAAAGCTCGTTCTCTAAGATTCAAATCCCTCTATAGGTTTAAGACAAGTCACTAGTTCCCACGGAACTAACGAACATTGTTAGACGCTGGCCTATAGATCTAGAGGGGGGGGTGAATAGATCTCACTAAGTTTTTACAGATTTTTCTACAGACTTGAGCGAAAGCGGTTCTGAATCGACTTGCGTCTATTCTGGACCGCTATTGCAAAGGTCGTATGTGTTTCAAAACCAAATAGTAAGTGGAATTGATGGTGAAGTAATATGATAGCTAACCAATACGTTTAACAACTGAAATCCAATTAACTTCTAGATTGACAACTTTGATTTGCAATGCAGTAAGATTGGATTAAGCAAAAACACAAACACTTGGTGATAGGTTCAAATTGATAGTGATTCAAGTTGTGGTGAATTGTGATGTTTGTGCAGAACTTTAATTCACAATTTTAACACTCGAATCGTTGATCAATTTTACACTTATAACCAATTATGAACAGAAAGTAAAAGAGAAAGTAAAAGCGACAAGAACACGATATTTGTTTAGGCAGTTCGTCGATCGTCCTCGCTACGACTACGTCTGCCCCCAATTCCAAATTGAAATTGGGTAATCTTTCATTAATGTTGAAAGTAGTATATACAAAGAAGATAACAAAGCGATAAACGATAAACCAATTATGTCGATCCTTTGAATCTTCTTCCCCCTTAATCTTGAGCCAGATCAAGGTTATCCAAGAGCTTCACTTTGATTCCCTTCTGCAGTGTCTTGATTCCTTGAACTCCCCGTTCCTCAATCGTTACACTCAGCCGAATCCTCAATGAACGCCTCTTGATAAAAACCCCCAAGAACCACCCGTCGTGGAGGACAAAACCCGCAGATTTTATTCACCAACAAACCCCACAAACCTTCACCCACTAGGAATCTTCAATTCCGTTCCATGGACGTTATCGAACTCATCACTAACCCGCAACGCAAGAATGATTATGTGTAATTGTGTTGGAGATGATGAAGAACGAAGATGAGAAGCGTTTGTGTATCTTTCAGTCGTTGGTGTTGCTTGAATAATTACCCTTGAGCAATATATATGATTGCATAACAGTTAGAACCAAGAAAAACTGATTTTTGAACTTTCTTGATCAGTTAGGTCGACCACTTGTAGTGCTTAGGTCGACCTAACAGAGCTTGCAGAATTTTTCTCCCAGTTAGGTCGACCTGTTGAAGGAGTAGGTCGACCAGAATCCTCTTCTGATGCATTCTGGGGACATTTTCACAGATTAGGTCGACCTAGTTGCCATGTAGGTCGACCTAGCAGACTGATGTGAAGATTTCTTCATTTTGAGTCGACCTAAATGGTCTGTGAGTCGACCTAGCAGAGGTATATGGATTTTCCTTCATTTTAGGTCGACCTAGATTGACAGTAGGTCGACCTAACTGCTGATTTTCTGCATTTTTCATGTCCAGCTTGTGTTGAGTCGACTTATATGCATAGTGGATCACCTTGTGCTTTCATGAGTGATCAAATTCCTCCTTGTTGTTTGAATGCTCATTTGAGTTTGCCATAAATCAAAAACATCTTTGAGTGTAATCTTGTATTCACAAACATCGCTTCTTGACTAAATGATGTATGTGCAATTACAACAACCATATGCAATTAAGACTATTCACCAATCTTAAAATTCATGCATATCAACCATAATTCAACACACTTGAATTATCACACAATTGCACATACAACCACATACTCGTGAATTATTCACATACAATTCATATTCATAGTACTCCTGCACCAAAACATTATCACAATACACAACAAGTAGTACACAAGTATCATTGCAATCCAACATTTTTTTATAAGTTGAAAATATCTCAACAGAAGTGGTTATAAATATATTTATAATTATAATACAACAGAGTTTCCAAAGAACTCTAAACAATTATAACAATCTTTACATGCTCAAAAATACTCTACTGACAACTCTTACCTATAATGATAACTTTTATGAACTTAATTGATATAATGGTCTGATTCAAATAATATTATAAAACAATTCTAAAGGGTTAAATACCTTCAATTTTAATTCTCCGGCTCACTATATTTAACTCTAAACAACTCGCAAGTAACTTTTGCAATATTATTGATAACTCTAACATAATTGAAAATAACTTAAGTTAGTCAATTAATCCAAATATTTATCTTTAACTTAAAACTCCTAAAAATTATATTAATAATATTAAATCATTAATATTACTATAATTATTATTTTTATTATTAACTATACTAATAAAATTTGTATGTGTTGGCAAATTGAAACATGCTAGTTATTTGATGCTACAGTGTGTGTATATATATATATATATATATATATATATATATATATATATATATCAGACAGAAGGTCTCGTTCTAATTTAAAAAATAGGTCAAAATTTAAAAAAAATTACAATTATAATAAATAAAAATGGCACATATAAAATATAATTATATATTAGTAAAACAAATTTAATTATAATTATTTGGACTTTGATCAATCTCATTTTTTGATTGTATTGAATTTTTATTATAACATTTTTTTATATCAATTTATATATTTATTAATATTAATCTTAAAAAAATTGGACTTTTCAAAAATTTGAGACCTGTATTACAGAGCCTCTTGCTCCTGCACAGGGCAGAGCCGGACACACACACACATCATATATTCTTACTCTAAGAGTAAGTTATCAAGACTTACTCCATATCTTAGAGCATCTTTAGTGGAAGTAAATTAAGTGGGTAAACTAAAACACTTTTTGTGGGGCCAAAGTGATTTGTATGATTTAAAAAATGTATAGTTGATTTGAGTAGTTTTTATTTTAATGGTGGTTGTTTATAAAGAACCAAAACTGATCTCACATTTTACATTTTTTATTTGTAATTAATTTTGATTCAAGTTAACATTAATTTAATTATTTTAATTAAAAGATAGAGAAGTAAAAATTATATTTTTGACAAAAAATATTAATAAATATATAATATTATAAAATTTAAAATGATACAAAATGCACAATAACAATACATAAAAAAAAATTACATTTTCATAGGAATATAAATTAATACATGACACTAAGCATCAAATTACATTTTAATCGAAATATAAAATAAGACAAAAACTAACTTTCATTATTCTCATGACCAAATTTCTCCCAGATATGCTCCACCAAGTCTGCTTGAAGTTGGTGATGATTTTGTCTTTGATGAACATGTGTTATCCTTTCAAACAATATTGTCAAATTAGGATCTGGACCAGTAGGTACTTCATCTGTGGAGAAATTATTATCAATGTGGTCGTAATCAAAATTACCAGCATATGTGTCTCGCTCATCTTCAACAATCATGTTATGCAATATGATACATGCTAACATTATGTGTTTCACTGTATTCACATGCCATATGCACGTGCTGGACCATGTACAATAGCGAATCAGGCTTGAAGCACTCCAAATGCTCGTTCAACATCCTTTCGTGCTGATTCTTGTCGTTGGGCAAATAACTTTCTCTTTTCTCCTTGCGGCATAGGGATGGTCTTGACAAATGTTTCCCACTCAGGATAAATGCCATCTGCTAGGTAGTAACCCATATGATATATGGCCTGATTCACCGTGTATTGCACTGCAGGAGCTTTTCCATTTAAAACATCATTAAACACATCAGACGTGTTTAACACATTAATGTCACTGTTAGAACCCGCAGTGCCAAAATTTTCATGCCAAATCCACAAGTCTTGAGATGCCACAACTTCAAGCATGATTGTGGGTTTGCCATGATCACCTCTAGAAAATTGACCTTTCCATGCAACAGGAAAAATTTTCCATTCCCAATGCATACAATCAATTGAACCCAACATACCTGGAAATACGCGTGTGCGTTAATTTGTAGTAGATGTGTAATATCTTCATTGTTTGGCCTTCTCATGTATTTAGAACCAAATATTGTGCACACGCCCATTACAAACCTGACTAAGTGCTCCTTTCACCAATGCAAACATAGTCATCCACACTGTCAGCTGGTGATCCGTATGTGTAGCAACCTGCCCTAAAAATTAGATTTAGAGTCGCCACCTATTCTACCAGGGCGAATAGGAAACCCTACGCAGTTAAGATAATTCTGGATAAGTTATTATATTCAAATCAAGGGGAGGTATTAGGCACCCTTAACCCTTTCCTAAGGTTTTGAGTTTAAGGCAAAAGTTTATGGCTAAAAGTGTTAAGGTTTATACCTAAGGAAATGAATAGGGTGAAAAGTGAGATTTTGGGGAAGGGGACTCGCCTTGTTGCCAAGTGCCTACGTACCTCCTTATGGAGGATCAGAGTCTACGTAGTTCGGGGCAGGGTTGTACGCCTTAGAATTAATATGAGGTTGTTTGAAGGTATTTTGAATTACCTTATCGTAGTTTTGAAATCCGCAATTTGCAAGGTATTTTGAATTACCTTATCGCAGTTTTGAAAATCCGTAGTTTTGTGAAAGAGATGTGTTTTGAATGGCGTACAACCCTGATTATAGTATGTTCTATTAATCGCGATGATTAATAGGTTTAATCGTCATGATTAACAAATTTAATAAAGAATGGCTAATTATTCTAATCGATAGATTCGATTATCACCATTAGCAAATAGATGTATTTTAAATTAGATTATTAATTATCGTTACTCCTCGTAATCAATAGATTTGATTAAAATAAATAACAAATTGATAAAAATATGCTACTCATCGTAACCAATAGAATCGGTTAAAACCCTTTAGCAAAATAAGCCTTATTTGAATTTACATTATTTAATTAATTAAATAATTAATTATTAACCATCACGACCGATTAATTCGATCGAAACGAATAATAAATAAATCCTAATACTAATTATATTATTAATTCAATTTTTAAAAATCAAATTATATATAATAAGAATAATTAATATAAATGACCTAATTATATAAATAATATAAAACAAATAAATAAAAAATAATAATAAAGGAACCTGGGTGCTACTCCTGTGTGGGCGTCTCTTGGAGGTTCATGATACACCTGTGCCTCTAGCAACGTTGGATCAGGCTGGCAGGCAATCTGATGGTTGGGAGATGAGGATGTATGGTGGTCATCCTTAAGTCATGTGTGCTGGATCTTCATGCAGGATTAAACAAGGAAATATCTCAAAAAATAATGCAAGAGGCAGGGATCTGCCCTTTCACACGAAGGATTCAAGAAACGCCCCTTGCCACTGTATCACTTCGACCACGTTGTTAGTAGGATCAACGTGAATAATAATAATATATACAAAAAACAAGAATTTCAAAAGGGAAACACGCGCGCCATTACACCTTCTTCCTCGTTTTAACTTTCTGGAAATAGACATACTTTTACCTACGGTTTTTTCAGCATAGCTATAGCATGGTCATGATCAAAACTGCAAATTAGTGTCAATAAATACACAAAAATAACTCAGATTAACTATAGAAAACCTTACGAATCCATTGGGCTCATTGATTTGGCTTAAAATCATCCCTAATCGAAAACCCTAATTTCATAACTTGTGAAACCTAGCCATGGTGATTCACGAAACCTGCAACAAAACTCAAATCAAACGGCACAGGGAGATCTTAAACAACATTCTAAACACGATCATGTATCCAAAATTGATTTATGATGTGTATATGATCGTACTCGACTTAAAAAATTTTGAGGCAAAAAACGTGAATATTAGGATTCGTTTGCGTGCGTCCAGACCAATGGTGATCATTCAGTTACGTCCTTAAGCTTCAATGAATCGATTACGACGCTTGGCTTGACTTGAGTCGGTCTCAAAATTCTTCTGCTCCCTCTCTTGGTTCACGACTTTTTTGTTGTTTGAATAAGGTTTTCTGTCGCCAAAATTTTATCCCTCAGGCCTAGGAGTTGTTACACATATATAGGAGACTCCATTAGGGTACCAAATATGGATGCAATCTTGATAAATCCATAGATTGATTTTTGATACAAATTTGATTCCAAATCTTCCTAAAAGTGGTTTTTTGAATTCAATCTCATGCCAATCATGCCTTACACAAATTTTGCATTCAATATGTGCCTTTTAGTTAGTAATTCTGATTGGAAACCAAACCATAATCAAATCTTTTCATATTTTCCTCTAATCATTTGATTTAAATCATATTTTAATGAATAATAAAAAAAATCCAATAAAATCTCAAATAAAATCAATTAATCATGGAATTGGACATATAGCTCCTTGATGGCTTTAGGAACGAAATCGGGTCATAAAAAGTTAGGCCCATTTGTAAGAAAATCAATTTTGGCCTTTATTTGCTTCATGTATTTTACCCAAAATTGACCAACTTTGACAAGGCATATCTCCCTTAATTTTTAAGGTATGGAAGAGTTCTAGGACTTTTTGGAAAGCACAAGATGTCCTCTACAAGCCACTTTGGAACATATTTTGCATTTGGAGATTTATTCTTGATGACATGGCTTTTGAGAAAAAAATTGCTTTTTGCGAGCTCCAAGAAGGACCTGTAATGTTTTGAACCATATCTCTTAAATGAAGCATTTATGGCCTTGGCATGTGAGAGACAAAGTTGTCGAGAATTCAATTTCCTTCAAAATAGGCTTTGGTTAGAAAATTGTTGATACTCCATGTGAAAGTTATGTCTGGTCAAAGTTCAGTTGACTTTCTCCTTTAAAACCCTGATTTAGAAACTATGAACTTTGTTAATTTTTGAGCTCTTCTTGACAAATCATGATAGTCCCTTGATCAAATTATGAGTATAACATAAAAATGTTGATGTTGACAAAAAATCAGGAGTTTTGACTGTACTTTGACCACAGTTGACTTTTATGTCAACCTAGTCGACTGTGGATCATCTAAGCAATTGAATAAGCAATCCTTGGAATTGAAGCTTGACTTTTGACATGGAGATAGTTTGAAACCTGATAAACCATATGAAACCCATTGGAGTCCTTGATACATCCTTTCTCCTTAGCAAATCCAAAACCCTAACTTGAGGACCCTCTGATTAGGAGAATGCCTTAGATTAACCCTTGAGCCTTGAATATTCAAATGAGCTTGAGTATGAAAAATGTGGTGGGCAAATTTTGGGGTATGACAGCTGCCCCTGTTCAATCTTCTTAAACCTGAAGAGTCAGATAGGCACGTCTGCCTATCGTGATCTAAAGGTAGAAGATGATTGAACACTGAAGTACCCTGAAATTTGCATTTGCTGGTGCTAGCCAGGGTATTATGAGGAATAGGCTTAGAGATGCCATTTGCAAGAGATCACAACCAACGGGATGAGATTATGATAATAATATTTCTTGTTAGCATGAATCCCATCCTGAATTGTAAAACTAGCTTGATGCAATGTTATGATGCATGTAATGTATGATGCAGTGAGCTTCTCAAAATAAATGAGAGCAACGTATGTATATGCACTATGAATGAGGTATGTAATTGAATGATGCATGACTATTAGCTATGATAGTTGAAGTATGTTAGTAACTTTGGAAAATAAAAATAAAACCCTTGTTTTTTACCGGTGAAGTTTTGAAAGAGATCACTGCCGAAGGAATTACGTGAGAAGAAACCCAATTGAGGAACCCAATTGAGGAACCCTTTGCAGATCCCTATCGTAAAACCCTTTTGTAGTTTTGAAGGAGATCACTGCCGAGGGACTAACGTGATGAATAAACCCAATTGAGGAACCCTTTGTAAAACCCTGTTGTAAAACCCTTTGTAGATACTTATCGTAAAACCCTTTTGTAAAGCCCTTTGTAAAACCCTTTGTAAAACCCTTTGTAGTTTTGAAGGAGATCACTGCCGAGGGACTAACGTGATGAACAAACGTAGCTATCAATAGCGAAGGCTCGCAGTTTGTTGTGTAGAAGATAATCAACTTGCTGTAGTGCTAGCAAGCTCTCGTAGTTTGTAAATAACCCACTTACTATAGTTCTTGTAAGTCTTCGTAGTTGGTGTAACCCACTTACTATAGTTCCAGTAAGTCTTCGTAGTTATCCTGGATGAGAGAGGAATCACTTGTTATGGTTCTAACAAGTTTACCTGCGTAAAGGAGTCACTTGTTATGGTTCTAGCAAGCTTACCTGCACCAAAGGGATCACTTGCCATGGTTCTGACAAGCTTACCTGCACCAAAGGAATCGCTTGCCATGGTTCTTACAAGCTTACCTGCACCAAAGGAATCATTTGCTATAGTTCTAGCAACTTACCTGCACCAACGGGATCACTCGCCATAGCTCTGACAATCTTACATGCACCAATAGGGATCACTTGCCATAGTTCTGACAAGCTCACCTGCACCAATAGGGATCACTTGCCATAGTTCTGACAAACTTACCTGCACCAAAGGAATCATTTGCTATAGTTCTAGCAAACTTACCTGCACCAATAGGGATCATTTGCTATAGTTCTAGCAAACTTACCTGCATAAAAGATTTACTTGCTATAGTGCTAGCAAGATCACCTGTGTAAAAGATTATTTTGTAAATACATATGAACTATGTGTATGCATGTGATCCTGTTGTTTGTACAATGCGATGTATGAAACGTCTTTATGTGTAATGTAAATGTCACATGTATAGATAAATTCCTATATGTGCAGGCTAGTTAGTATGTATATGCTAATGCGAATGCTAATATGATGATCCCCAGATTTTATCTCCTTATAATCCATTGAGTTTGTTTAGACCATGCAATGACTATGTTCATGCCAACTAGTAATGCTTATGCGTAGAAGCGTAACTTCAGGTTTCAGTCTCCTTCTAGACCATTAGGTCCTGAACCAATCCCTTGGTACCCTTTGTCCTTTTGAATTGTCTAGGTGTTTCGATGCATGAGATGTAATGTATTAACTAATGTATGTAATGCATGACTTATGTATATTTGCATGATGCCCCGATGATAGGTTGTTGATAACCAAAGCGTATATAGCTTGCTAATGTTGTAGGGTGTGATGTTAGCGCGACTTCCCAATCCATGTTTTTGAATTTTGAAGATCATAGTTAGGAGAGAGATTTGTTCGAGATTGCAAAGTGTGAGGATGCCTTTTCCATTTGCTGTGCATCTTGCTCCGGTTTGGCTTTTTTGAAATTCTTCGCGCCTTTTGATTTTTCGAAGTTCTCCACATCTTTAACCTTTTGCAATTCGCACCTTTAACCTCTTGAAATTCTCCACACCTTTAACCTTTGGAGATTCTCCACACCTTTAACCTTTTGCAATTCTTCGCACCTTTAACCTCTTGAAATTCTCCACACCTTTAACATTTTTGAAAATTCTCCACCTTTAGCCTTTTTGAAATTCTCCACTTTTAACCTTTTGAAGTTCTTCATCCTTTTAACCTTTTGAATTGTTCTCCACACCTTCCTCGGTGTTGTCATTAAGACAATCATTTACGACTTCATTCCATATGTTATCCCACTCAATATTTGGATCCATGGAAGATATGATAATGATGATAAAATGGGAGAACATGTTCGGCGTATATAGGCTAGTTTTTTACAACGGCTAGTTTTTAATAACGACTAGTTTTTTACAACAGCTAATTTTACAACGGCCAGTTTTTTACAACTAATTTGAAACATAGATACAAAATTAAAATTACAATTATTTAGAAAAAATTACAATAATATGAAATACATGTTAAAACCTAAACAACAACAACAATAATAATAATACACCTAACTTCTCTTAAAGTACTTCTCCTTGATACTTTGACAAATTTCTTCATGCTCTCGATGTTGCTCATCATCCATTGTTGATTTGTCCTTCATGAGAATTTCATACAACACGGGTATGCTCTCTGCCAACCTTGCTTCAGCTACTTTACCATAAATAGCTAATTTCTTTTCCGAGGCATTTTCCATGCCAGTCAAATCCACTATGGGTGTTGTAGATGGAGATGCTTTTTCCTTGCCCTTTCTTTTTTCCGCCTTTTGTTCTGTTGGACGGTCGGTCTGAAATGCGCTGTTGTATTCTAAACAATCTATGAGATTTTATGAATTAGATGTCGATGAGTATGTCCCAGAAGAGGATATCTTTGAAGAGTTGTTAATTTCTTTCCCCTTCCATTTAGGTTCATCCTTCAATAGCCTCCACGCATGCTCCATTGTGAAACGTTGATGACGTACTTGTACAAAACGTTTAAGTTCCTCTTCCATGACGTCGGTCTCGGATTGTTCACTTTCTTCAGTAAAAGTAATATTTTCTAGACCATCCTGAATGGAGAACACTAGCACTTGAGAATCTGTAGTGGATCCATTTGATGATTCTGATTCAACGTTAGGAGACTCTACAACGTCATTGGTACCCAATGAATGCGCGCATTGGCTAGTGATATTGGTTGGTGGTGGTTGAAACATAAAAGGTCGGGGATATTGAGAATCGTTGCCGGTAGATAATGGTGGTGATTGAAACATAAAAGGTTGGAGATTTTGAGAACCTTCACCAATAGGGAGCGATGGGCATGGACACATTTGAAAATTTTGAAAATTGTCACCGGTGGGGGTTTGTAAATAATTATAATAAGGATTCCATTGGTTGGGATCCATTTGATAAATTAAATATGATTGAAAAATAAAAGAAGAAAAAATTTAGAAGGTAAAGTTATGTGTAAAAAAAATAGTAATTACTACTATAATATTTATAGAGACGTAAAATAATGTTAATATAGCCGTTAAGTTTCAAAAACTTTATAGCCGTTGGTTTAATGTCGTTGGATTTTGTTATCAATATATTTAATGATATAAAATAATAATAATATTTCATGTTTGAATTGAATAGCTTATGTTGCTTCAATAGATGGTGGAAACGAAGTTTTAGTTCATTTAATGCCATGTCATACTTAATGCATTGCAAGTTCCTTATAATTAACGTGAACTATAAAGAATTTTATCATAAAGCATCATGTGCTAAAGATGCTCTTAACCGTTAATTCTTCTCAATCTAATGGTTAAAATTAATGAGTATTAGTTTTCTCTCTCTACATTTAATTACTTATTATTTTTTGGTAATGCTAACTTTTGCCCCAATGGCACAAGTTAAGAAACCTACTTTTAAAAATTTTATTTTGAAAAATACAATAAAGAAATTAATTTTATACTTTCATTAAAATCAATGCACAAGTTCCAAAATATTCTTTCTGTTGAGAATCAAGTGCTTCCTCATGTTGTGTAAGACTCACACTTGAGGGGGAGTGTTGAACCCACACACCTATTACCTTAAGGTTTTAGGTGGAGATGCAGTGTGCCTCTCACAAAGTGTGTCCCAAGTAAAGTTCTCCCTCGTTGACCCCCCTCGAGTTTCCTCCAATAGTGGTATCACGAGCCTTTGGTTTCGAGATAGGGACCAGCTCACTTGTATCGAAACACTTCTCGCATGTAGTGGGTAGAAGGTGTTCCATTGAGTGTCAACGGTGGTACAAGTGTATGTGGAAGAGAGAGCTTCCACATGAGGGGGAGTATTGTGTAAGACTCACACTTGAGGGGGAGTGTTAAGAATCAATTGCTTCCTCATGTTGTGTAAGACTCACACTTGAGGGGGAGTGTTGAACCCACACACCTATCACCTTAAGGTTTTAGGTGGAGAAGTGGTGTGTCTCTCGTAAAGGTGTGTCTCAAGTTAAAAGTGCTCCCTCGTTGACCCCCTCCTAAAGGTGTGTACTCCCTCGTTAACTTGTGCCCTTGGGGCACAAGTTAGCATTACCCTTATTTTTAACTATATATGAACCAACTCGCTACTTATCTCTAAATTACTTCATAATAACACATATACATTCAACCTACAAAATTAATTCAACAACGTAAATTTTGGATGAAGTAAATTTTTTCCTTAGGTTTTCTTCTTCTCTTTCTCCCTTTTCTTTTTCTCTAAGTTTGTCTCTTTTCTCCTCCTTTCTCTCTTACTAACTCTATTTTTCTCTTTTTATATAAAAGCCTTATAATAACTAATTCTAGTAACTAATGAGCTTACTCATCGTACCCCCATATTTAGTCTTCACATTCTCACTATTAAGACCAATTATCTTATATTATTTCTATATAATTATCACTAATAAAATAATTATTTTCTAACCGACACCAAAACTAACTATAATTCTACAGTTCTCTATTCAACCCGTCACATAGCACACATCAATTAATTTAAATAAAATTCAATTATTCACAACATCAAATAATTAATTAATAATATATATATATAACTAATTACTAAAATTGGGGTGTTACAGCTCCGATCTTAAGATGTTCACAGACTAAATCAAAAGCCCTCAAGAAGGCTATTGAATTGGGGTGTAGCTGAGAGGGCGCGAGGTGCAGGTAGTGGAATACGCCGACTTCTAGCCAGGTCGACGCATGGAACATTGAGGAAATCTCGGGAATGCGCAAGCCGACCCTACAGGTCGACGCATAGACATTTGAGGAAATATCGGGTATGCGCACGCCGACCTCATAGGTCGACGCATGTGTCACGTTTGTTTCCCAAACAAGTGCAGAATTGCAATAGGTCGACCTACACAAATGGACAGGTCGACCTATCACTAAATTTACTGGTTTTTTGCTGATTCTAAGTGGCTAATGAAAAGGGTGTGGTATATATTTTCTTTGATCATTGTTATACCCCAAAATTTGCCCGCATCTTTTTCAGAAAGAAGGCAATAGACTTCTGTCTAAAAATTGGGAGTTTCTTATAATCTTGGATTTTATTTCATAAATATCCTGATTTTATGAATACTCAGTTTTTATAATTTTTCTTATTCGGTATTTTGGTTCGCTGTTGAATTTATTCTTACACAAACGCCAAATACTGTTTATCACTTCACACACGCTATTTATTTGAGATTTATTTGCAGATAAATAGTACTGACGCAATTGGTACAGAATTAAATTTTGCAGGCGCAGAGTCCAGGGATTCAGACTGTACTGGTAACAAGTAAATTATTATTAGTTTTGTTTCCCCACTAGTTTTTGTACTATACTATTTGTCATACCCCAAAATTTGCCCGCATATATTTGCAAATGTCGTATTATTTCGAATAAGTGGCATAACACAGTTGGTAAGGAATTGGGGTTAAATGGTACAAGAGTGAGAGGTCCCGGGCTCGATCCCCATTTCTAACTTTTCTCCGTTTTATTCGTTTTTTATTTTAGTTCTAATTTCATTTTTATTTATTTAAAAATCACAAAAATTGCATTTTTATTATTTTAATATTCAATTTTCGTTTTTACTATTTAAGCATTAATTTTTTAAGTTTTTCATTTTTATTCATAAAAATACACAAAAAAAAAAATTAAAATATAAAAAGATTGAAAAAGATTTTACACTTTTTTTTAATTGATTAAATATAGTCATAAGTCTCTAATCAGATAATTTTGGGCCTTTGAATTATTTCAATTAGTTTTGGTTCATGCATTTTTAACCTAATTTTTTTTTTGTATATATAACAACAACGAAGACCTTATTTGGGAGAGATTTTTTGTCTCAACCCTTATGCCAGCCCCTCACACGTATAGCACACGACGATTAATTTGTTCTTCGCACAGTAAATCTCATTGTTAACAATAACAACCTGTACAAAATCATCATCCAATAACCTCCATGTCAATACCATGACATCACAAAACTCATAAACTTACAATAACCTGTAACAAAATAATATAGTATGTCGTCTTTGTTTTTTCTTTACTTTTATCAGTACAACCATCTTGTTGAGGAATCCGAAAACAAACATTTACGATACCGATACCGACACCAGCAGCTACACGCACAACAACAACATCTGCAGTGTCGACATCTTATCGCTAATCCGCAGCTTCGATAAACAATTGATCCATAACTTTTTTTTGTTTTTCATTGATACTATCTAATCATGCTATTGTTGTTGTTCCCATGTGATTTCAGCAGTAATAAAACACAGGTTGGAGAAAGAAGACTCAAAACAAATCCCACCCGATCCAGATTTGAACCGCCATAGTCATGCCGTTATACTACAAACGAGCGCACAGCACAAAATCGGAAACGCCTCCGACTGCTAGATCCGGTCACATCCACCGCCGTTGATTCATCGCTGGTAAGTCTTGATGCCGTTTCTGCTATTGATTTCATTTGGTTTGGGTTCTGATGCTATTTGTTAATATTTGTTTTCTAATGGCTTTGTTTGAATCATTACCAATTTGCTTGTTCTAAGAAAAATAAAGGAAAAAGGATATGTGTGGTTTGTGTCGATACCGCAGCGTGAGCGAGAAAGCATGAATTTGGGAAAAGTGGTTTTAGAAAATTGCTTCAATTTCCTTTTTTTTTACTATTGTTTTATTTATCTATCTTTCTAATTTTCTTTTCATGAAAAGTGACGTCAAAAGAACAGGGGTGTGTATCTCCACATGCTGTTGCATTTTTTCTTATTCATTTCCAATAAAAACTATCTCATTAGTCTCTTATTAAAAATTAAAAAAAAATGGTGATTTAGATTTTATTTTTCAATATTACAAATACAAAAAAAAGATTTGGTTAGTTAGATTGATCAAATTAATTTTTAGGTAAGATATGTAATTAGATTAATCATTTACTTAGGTTAATTAACATAATTTTTTTTATTATTAATTCACAAATAAAAAACACCAAAATATTTCCTCTATATTTTAATTAGGTTGAGTATGTAACTTGTAAATATTCGACAATTTGTATATCTATTGTTACTAACATTTTCTTGTTTGTGTGAGGTACTATCATCGTGAGCATTGGACAATTTTGCAGACATTCACAGCTTATGCATGCGTGGATTAATCTAACATTTCAGGGTCTGCAGTCCCAGATCAATCAAGGTTAATCAAGATTCTTCCGACTACGCGCCATGCCAATCAAGAAGCTAAGTTTCTAAACCTTTGTTATTTATTTATTTCGTTTTAATATTATTTTAATTTTTATTTTGCCAGTTAGGATCTATTTTCAAATGCCCATGAATCTCTCCTACACTCACTGCTTTCTTTTCCTTTGTCAATTCTCCAATGGTCAGGGTCAATGCTTCTCATGCTCAAGGCAAAACTCTGCCCATCAACCTTCATTAATCGAAGCTAAAGGTTCGTCGAGTTGCCAAAGCTACGGATATTGGTAACCCTAAACCTTAACCTTGATATTTTTCTTCGTTTATTATTACTTATGTCAAACCCTTTTAAGGGATCCGCTGGTTTCTTATTCCCTTCCCCCACTATTATGTAACTGTTTACTGGTTGTATTGTTTGGCCTTGAAGGCACTTAAATTATATTATAATATTCTTATTGTGTGGTTAGTAATGTAGGGAGTGACAAGATTAATTAATCAAACGTTAGATCACTAACAAGATAAAATATTCGAATACAACCACGTGATTGTTGCACCCACACACCTTTAGGGTAATCCCTCTGGTTGCCTTTGTTGCCTGTTGCCTTGTTGCCTTTAAGTGTACTAAATAGTCAAAGTCCCTCGATTCCGAGGATACCTAAAGCAAAACAAAATGTTGCCCTAAGTTCATTATCATCAATTCTGCCCCTCGAAGCTGCCTCGGTAAAAACATGATGATTGTCCCAATTGCTAAGGTATCCTCGCATGATGCCTAAAAAGATTAATGACTATTATATCCTTCCCTTAGACTACATGCCCTCTTTATGGCATGGGACAGTCTTATGGCGAACGATTACTCGATGACCCTTAAACATCCAATTGAAAGACTTCCTGCCCTTTATAGCATGGATAGATCCTTTCGCCTCGAAAAGCTAAAAGAACGAATTTTCAAACTTAGGGTAGTTGCTACTAATTGCTCGCTCTTTTCAAATTCAAATTAAAAATACTTTTCCAACTCAATTTCAAATACTTTCAAAACAAGGCTACGCTTATTTACAAGCTAAAGTCCTTGGACAAAGTTTTTACTTTTTACACACTGCTCTTTTCAAACAAATCAAACAAACAAAGTGAGCTAAGCAATTAAGAGCCCATGGATAACCATGGATGCAAAGGGTGCCTTACACCTTCCCTTTGTATAACTTACCCCCCGAACTCAAAATCTTTTTAAAAGGTCTTTTCCTGTTCTTTTAGCCTTTCCTAAAATTGGATAAAATAAAAGTCGGTGGCGACTCTTGCTTACCGCAACATTTTCATTATTAAAAAGTCAGTTCACCGTATTACAGAACTGGCGACTCTGCTGGGGATGCTTTCGAATAAAAGAGGGGTTACCTTAAAGTTTAGGATCACTTCAATAATTGTTTGTTTGTTTGTTTTATTTTTCAAGGTTGTTTTGGGTATCGAATGGAAGATGAATCCTACACCCGGATTCGAGTGCACCTTAAGATAGGAGCGGCATAGTCATGGAGACCCCCCTTGTGCATGCTTGGGGTTGGTCAAAATGAAGTTCGCACTTGAGTTAGGCCTCCACTGGTTATTGTGTACCTCTTTTGCATGAGAGAGGTTTATGCATGTATCTTTGGGTGCGTCGGAGCTCAAGGACCTTTAGTCACCTCTAACCCATCTTGGCCTTTAGGAACGTAGTGGGGGGACTACTCTTGATGCATGTTAAGGGCATAGTCGCTACCCGATACTACAACTCAGATAGGTTCTCTCTCAAAGTATCATTGCGTGGTATGCATGTACCATGTTCGAGGGTGCTTTAGAGGGGCTAACAATTCTGAGTAACTTGGTAGAACCCGTCGCTGATATCATCCTTATCCTTAGAAGTACCTTTGGGGAAGGGTAGTCACCTGGTCATACTTCATGCAAGCCTTTAAACTTAAGGACTCTTTTGTGACTTGCTTGTTATCTAACCTTTTTGTTTCATCGCAAGATTTGCTTGTAGGACATCTCGTCCTCATTATCTTATGCTCTAACCTTTATTTCCTTGCAGGGTCCTCATGTAGGACATCTCGTCCTTATGACCTTATGCTTTACTTAATGCATTGCATCTGCATGGCATCATGACATCATAAGCATAACATGATTTAACTAATCCTTTCAAGGATCTTAGGGATTTAGGGCGCACAATTTCAGGTACCTCTATCAAGGGTTGATCTCCCAATCAAGGGACAAGAGGATTTATTTTCCTCTAGCCACATACCTTCCGATTCAAAGGTTTAGCACCTAACAAGGGGCAAGAGGATTTACTTTCCTCTGGCCATGTATCTTCAAATTCCGAAGTATCCCGAATCAGAGGCGATGACCCACTCGATATGGTGAGCTCGATTCTCAAAGAAGGACGTTCAAAGACGAAAGTCAGAAATCTTCAGACGAAGACGCAACCAACCTAAATTTCCTATAGATCCTTGAAAAGATTGCATTTGCATTCATAACATCACATAGAACTAACTTTTCCTTTCAGGTCGACCAACTGGTCAGACAGATACCATCAACAAATCAATCTCTATCAGATGAACATTCTGGAAGCTTGACCTCCAGACTTCTGAAACGTTCCGATCAGATATACATTCCGGAAGCTCGAACCCCGGACATTCTGAAAGTTCCAATCAGATGAACATTCTGGAAGCTTGACCCCCAGACTTCTGAAACATTCCGATCAGATATACATTCCGGAAGCTCGAACCCCGGACATTCTGAAAGTTCCAATCAGATGAACATTCTGGAAGCTTGACCCCCAGACTTCTGAAAAATTCCGATCAGATATACATTCCGGAAGCTCGAACCCCGGACATTCTGAAAGTTCCAATCAGATGAACATTCTGGGAGCTTGACCCCCAGACTTCTGAAACATTCCGATCAGACATACATTCCGGAAGCTCGAACCCCGGACATTCTGAAAGTTCCAATCAGATGAACATTCTGGAAGCTTGACCCCCAGACTTCTGAAACATTCCGATCAGATATACATTCCGGAAGCTCGAACCTCGGACGTTCTGAAACATTCTTATCAGATACACATTCCGGAAGCTCGAACCCCGGATACTCTGAATTTCTACACCAGTTCCACAACAACGACGCAAGCCAGATGCACCTAAGCGTCGTTGGCTCACGCACTACAACATCTATGGAAGATCAAATTGATTACTCTGAGGGATGCTCCTAAGAATTCTAACACCTCCACCCCTGGATATAAATTCAATGAGAGATGCACGTACCATTCCAACATTCCTGGACATTACACAAACAATTCCTGGACATTACAAAAAACAATTGCTGGACATTAAAGAATAAGATTCAAGATCTGATGAATGACGGAGAAATCAAATTCGACCCTCCTGAAACACCTGTGGTGATCACCGCTCTTATGCCTAGCCATGACAAGACTGATTGAGGTCTAGACGGACGAACTTCTGGATCATTAGATCTACTTTCATTTGCATATTTCTCTTCTGTTTGTTTAAACATTTGAATCATGATAGACATTATCTGTTTTAATAATCATCATCAGTGCATTGCATATGTTTGTCTTGAATAAATTATTTCGCTATCACTCATTTTAAATTATGTCTTTACCTTGCATATGTTTTTGTGATATTCAACTCCTGCTAAGGTGTAAGCCTCTTGAGGGAGGATGACGAAAATGATACCGCAATCTCATACAATATGCTTTCGAACAGACTATGCTGACGATGTACAGGCATTGTTTCAATTCCTAAACAGTGGAGATATAAGGATGTTAATCCCTCGTCAACCCCTTTGAGCCTAAGGAGTAGAAGTTTTATTTCTTGAACAAATTAAAATCCTTGATCATAACCTGGGGCAGGGTAGTTCTCAGTTATTTTGGCTGTACATTCTATTTCAAGGGAATCATTTAGTACACCTTTCAACAAAGGTTTCAATTACAAGCATTCATCCGCACACATCAAAGAAGTGTTGGAGACACCAATCAAAAGCCAATGATGGTTCATCAATCATTAAACAAGGCAGTCAATATCTTTCAAAAAAAATGATGGAAAAAACATATACAAAGAAAAGCCTGCTAAGTCAAAAATAAAAAAGGTGACTTAGGCAAAAATCAAGGCATCCCGCTGACTGTAAGCTCAAGATAGACAGTTCAGGCAAAAGTTAGGGATATCAAAAAGATGAAAAAAAAGAGAAGTCAATAAATTCCTGAACAACACAATGTTGTAACTACCAAAAGGAAGAAGTGACTGCTGTCTCAAAAAGTGCTCTTTGCTTGTGAACCATCATCATTATCAAAAGGTGCAAAAGTCTCTTGGAACCCGAATGCATAAGTTGAATTAACTGAGCTTAGGACTGAAGAACATCACGAAGAGGGGTGGGTATAATAAAATTTTGAGCCTTTATCCTTTGTTTCTTAAACCGTGAACCAAGCCACGTTACAACCCTTGAAAGTCCTAACTGAAGCATGGTTAGTTCGAAAGCATACTGTCACAACAAAGGTATCCTGACTCCTTAAGGTTTATCACAAATGCTGAGTCGATATTTCATTTTTACAAACATCACGTTGTTACAAATATCATGTTTTACAAATAACACACTTTTACATCTCTGGTTTTAATGTTTTTCAAAAAACTCAAGACAGACATATACATTGCATCTCATGAATTCATTATTAAGCATATTCTGCTACATAATTTCAAATGTTAGCATCAGAAAGAACTTGCACAGGGTACAACTAATGACTGAAAGTTATCCCGACAGACAAGATTACTCCAAGACACAATGTCTCCTACGAATACAAGGGGCATGACACGTTTTGCTCAATCAATCTGGGGCAATCCAGTCAAAATTCAAAGAATCTCTCAAATGCCAAAAAGTCAAAGGCATACATCTCAAATGGGTTTCAAAATATTTCCCGATCAATCTGGGGCAATCCAGTCAAGATTCCGAGAATCTCTCAAGGATGCCAAAAATAATCAGGGGCATGCATCCAAGTAAATCAATATGGGGCATTGTCCTGGGCCTATGATTACGAGGGGCATGACGCCAGAGTGCACATCTCATAAAGTCCTCGCGAGGCGAATCTTTCCAAGGTCCCTACCAACTGGGGCAAATCTATACAAGCCCAGTTCGACATCTTGATCAATACTCAGTGGTGTGTCCTAATCAAATCCAGGAATGGTAGGTACTATAATACTAAGGGCAACGTTCAAGACACCCACGTCTTCCCACAAAGCTGATTTTGCAAGAACATATCCCAACAGAGTTCACACCTTCAACGCTACATATCTTTTCTCCCCAGTCAGGGTATATCAAGTTACTGATCATCCCCGAGCAGAAATCCTAAATCCCCAGCTGCGTATCTTCAGAACAAACTCAGGCATCAGAGTCGCAACAACCTAGAGATTTATGTTCATACATCATATATCATAGTTAATTCATAACATACATACGTCTCATACGCTCCCATTCATTTCAAAAAAATTACAACGCATGCATCACGACATTGCATAAAACGAATGTTTCTTTTGCAGTTTAATTATACATCTTCTAGATATAGTGCAAATATAATCAATTCAACGATTTAATTCTGACACTCATTCAAGACAGAGATTTAATTCTGATACTTAATTTTGGGATATCCTCCAAAGATAGTTCAGAGATGATCAATACAGAGATTTAATTCTGATACTTAATTTTGGGTTTCCTCCAAAGATAGTTCAGAGATAATCAAGACAGAGATTTAATTCTGATACTTAATTTTGGATATCCTCCAAAGATAGTGCAGAGATAAACAATACAGAGATTTAATTCTGATACTTAATTTTGGGTTTCCTCCAGAGATAGTTCAGAGACAATCAAGACAGAGATCTAATTTTGACAATCATTTCGAAGATAGTTCAGAGATAATCAAGACGACGATTTAGTTCTGATACTTAGTTTCGAATATCCTCCATGAATAGTTCAAAGGATTTAGATCTAATTCAGCCACTACGAACAATGTCGACACGATCAATCCCCAAACAAACATTTCAGAGTTAAGTTGATACCTTTGACAGTTCCTTAACGACCTACTTCAGATTTAAGTCGATACCTTTGACGGTTCCTTAATGATCTACTTTCAGAATTAAGTCGATACCTTTGACGGTTCCTTAATCCACTTCAGAGTTAAGTCGATACCTTTGACGGTGCCTTAACGACATACTTCAGATTTAAGTCGATACCTTTGACGATTCCTTAAATGATATACTTCAGAGTTAAGTCGATACCTTTGACGGTGCCTTAACGACATACTTCAGATTTAAGTCGATACCTTTGACGGTTCCTTAAATGATATACTTCAGAGTTAAGTCGATACCTTTGACGGTGCCTTAATAACCCAACACAGATTTGAGTCGATACCTTTGACGGTTCCTCAACATTCAAAAAAGGGAAGACAGCAAAAGCAGAAAATTCGTAACAATCCATACTCCAACAACTACCAGATGGCATCTACAAGCCCATCTCCGACAAGAGTCCCTACTTCAAATAGGGCAAATTTCTTGGTATTCTTGTGTTCAATCATCTTCCACCTTCAGATACCGACTGGCATACAGACCACTCTACATCTTCAGGTTTAAGATAATTGAACAGGGGCAGCTGTCATACCCCAAAATTTGCCCGCATATATTTGCAAATGTCGTATTATTTCGAATAAGTGGCATAACACAGTTGGTAAGGAATTGGGGTTAAATGGTACAAGAGTGAGAGGTCCCGGGCTCGATCCCCATTTCTAACTTTTCTCCGTTTTATTCGTTTTTTATTTTAGTTCTAATTTCATTTTTATTTATTTAAAAATCACAAAAATTGCATTTTTATTATTTTAATATTCAATTTTCGTTTTTACTATTTAAGCATTAATTTTTTAAGTTTTTCATTTTTATTCATAAAAATACACAAAAAAAAAAAATTAAAATATAAAAAGATTGAAAAAGATTTTACACTTTTTTTTAATTGATTAAATATAGTCATAAGTCTCTAATCAGATAATTTTGGGCCTTTGAATTATTTCAATTAGTTTTGGTTCATGCATTTTTAACCTAATTTTTTTTTTGTATATATAACAACAACGAAGACCTTATTTGGGAGAGATTTTTTGTCTCAACCCTTATGCCAGCCCCTCACACGTATAGCACACGACGATTAATTTGTTCTTCGCACAGTAAATCTCATTGTTAACAATAACAACCTGTACAAAATCATCATCCAATAACCTCCATGTCAATACCATGACATCACAAAACTCATAAACTTACAATAACCTGTAACAAAATAATATAGTATGTCGTCTTTGTTTTTTCTTTACTTTTATCAGTACAACCATCTTGTTGAGGAATCCGAAAACAAACATTTACGATACCGATACCGACACCAGCAGCTACACGCACAACAACAACATCTGCAGTGTCGACATCTTATCGCTAATCCGCAGCTTCGATAAACAATTGATCCATAACTTTTTTTTGTTTTTCATTGATACTATCTAATCATGCTATTGTTGTTGTTCCCATGTGATTTCAGCAGTAATAAAACACAGGTTGGAGAAAGAAGACTCAAAACAAATCCCACCCGATCCAGATTTGAACCGCCATAGTCATGCCGTTATACTACAAACGAGCGCACAGCACAAAATCGGAAACGCCTCCGACTGCTAGATCCGGTCACATCCACCGCCGTTGATTCATCGCTGGTAAGTCTTGATGCCGTTTCTGCTATTGATTTCATTTGGTTTGGGTTCTGATGCTATTTGTTAATATTTGTTTTCTAATGGCTTTGTTTGAATCATTACCAATTTGCTTGTTCTAAGAAAAATAAAGGAAAAAGGATATGTGTGGTTTGTGTCGATACCGCAGCGTGAGCGAGAAAGCATGAATTTGGGAAAAGTGGTTTTAGAAAATTGCTTCAATTTCCTTTTTTTTTACTATTGTTTTATTTATCTATCTTTCTAATTTTCTTTTCATGAAAAGTGACGTCAAAAGAACAGGGGTGTGTATCTCCACATGCTGTTGCATTTTTTCTTATTCATTTCCAATAAAAACTATCTCATTAGTCTCTTATTAAAAATTAAAAAAAAATGGTGATTTAGATTTTATTTTTCAATATTACAAATACAAAAAAAAGATTTGGTTAGTTAGATTGATCAAATTAATTTTTAGGTAAGATATGTAATTAGATTAATCATTTACTTAGGTTAATTAACATAATTTTTTTTATTATTAATTCACAAATAAAAAACACCAAAATATTTCCTCTATATTTTAATTAGGTTGAGTATGTAACTTGTAAATATTCGACAATTTGTATATCTATTGTTACTAACATTTTCTTGTTTGTGTGAGGTACTATCATCGTGAGCATTGGACAATTTTGCAGACATTCACAGCTTATGCATGCGTGGATTAATCTAACATTTCAGGGTCTGCAGTCCCAGATCAATCAAGGTTAATCAAGATTCTTCCGACTACGCGCCATGCCAATCAAGAAGCTAAGTTTCTAAACCTTTGTTATTTATTTATTTCGTTTTAATATTATTTTAATTTTTATTTTGCCAGTTAGGATCTATTTTCAAATGCCCATGAATCTCTCCTACACTCACTGCTTTCTTTTCCTTTGTCAATTCTCCAATGGTCAGGGTCAATGCTTCTCATGCTCAAGGCAAAACTCTGCCCATCAACCTTCATTAATCGAAGCTAAAGGTTCGTCGAGTTGCCAAAGCTACGGATATTGGTAACCCTAAACCTTAACCTTGATATTTTTCTTCGTTTATTATTACTTATGTCAAACCCTTTTAAGGGATCCGCTGGTTTCTTATTCCCTTCCCCCACTATTATGTAACTGTTTACTGGTTGTATTGTTTGGCCTTGAAGGCACTTAAATTATATTATAATATTCTTATTGTGTGGTTAGTAATGTAGGGAGTGACAAGATTAATTAATCAAACGTTAGATCACTAACAAGATAAAATATTCGAATACAACCACGTGATTGTTGCACCCACACACCTTTAGGGTAATCCCTCTGGTTGCCTTTGTTGCCTGTTGCCTTGTTGCCTTTAAGTGTACTAAATAGTCAAAGTCCCTCGATTCCGAGGATACCTAAAGCAAAACAAAATGTTGCCCTAAGTTCATTATCATCAATTCTGCCCCTCGAAGCTGCCTCGGTAAAAACATGATGATTGTCCCAATTGCTAAGGTATCCTCGCATGATGCCTAAAAAGATTAATGACTATTATATCCTTCCCTTAGACTACATGCCCTCTTTATGGCATGGGACAGTCTTATGGCGAACGATTACTCGATGACCCTTAAACATCCAATTGAAAGACTTCCTGCCCTTTATAGCATGGATAGATCCTTTCGCCTCGAAAAGCTAAAAGAACGAATTTTCAAACTTAGGGTAGTTGCTACTAATTGCTCGCTCTTTTCAAATTCAAATTAAAAATACTTTTCCAACTCAATTTCAAATACTTTCAAAACAAGGCTACGCTTATTTACAAGCTAAAGTCCTTGGACAAAGTTTTTACTTTTTACACACTGCTCTTTTCAAACAAATCAAACAAACAAAGTGAGCTAAGCAATTAAGAGCCCATGGATAACCATGGATGCAAAGGGTGCCTTACACCTTCCCTTTGTATAACTTACCCCCCGAACTCAAAATCTTTTTAAAAGGTCTTTTCCTGTTCTTTTAGCCTTTCCTAAAATTGGATAAAATAAAAGTCGGTGGCGACTCTTGCTTACCGCAACATTTTCATTATTAAAAAGTCAGTTCACCGTATTACACTATTATTTTCAAAATCTCTTCTATTATTTTCAAAATCTCTTCCTTTCTTTTCAAATCTCTTTCTTTCAAATCAAATCCTAACTTTATTCTATGCATCTCACTTTTCAAACCCTACCATACACTTTCTTTCAAATCCTACTACCACTCAAATTTTCCTTTTTTGTACGGAATCACTTCATTCCCCAACGTCTCTATCCTTCTTTTCACTCTATAAATACCTCTCATTTTTTCCATAAATTCTCACATCAAATTTCAACTCATTTCTCAAACTTCTACCTCATAATTATTTTCTCTTCTTCCCCGGCAAAAATGGCAAAATGGATGGATACGTGTTTTCTTATGGTCATCACTGTCTTGGTGGTGATCATTGTAACGCCCCAGACTGCTTTCGGGATGATCGACTGACCCCACAAACCAACACGGGTCTTTTCAGCATGCTTTGACCTCACTCGCACGCTTTCCGGGAAACTTCCCAGAAGGTCACCCATCCCAATACTACTCCAAGTCAAGCACGCTTAACTGTGGAGTTCTTATTGAAGAGGCTCCCAAAAAGAAGATGCATCTTGTTGGTATAGGTAGTACCTATCAATCCTTATAAGACATCTTTCATCCATGCAGTCTCATCCCTGCACAGCCTCTGGATCCCTCTTATTCCGATGTGGCGACCACCCTTGCCCTTTTCGGCCTCAGGTGTTCCATGCGGTGTAACCACCCCTCGCCTTCTTCGGCCTCGGGTGTTACATGCCCACCAGCTTCCGCATGGTTCGTCCTCGAACCACATCGTACTGGGAGAGGTCTGGTTCTGATACCATTTGTAACGCCCCAGACTGCTTTCGGGATGATCGACTGACCCCACAAACCAACACGGGTCTTTTCAGCATGCTTTGAACTCACTGGCACACTTTCTGGGAAACTTCCCAGAAGGTCACCCATCCCAATACTACTCCAAGTCAAGCACGCTTAACTGTGAAGTTCTTATTGAACGGGCTCCCGAAAAGAAGATGCATCTTGTTTTTGGGAGCCTCTTCAATAAGAACTCCACAGTTAAGCGTGCTTGACTTGGAGTAGTATTGGGATGGGTGACCTTCTGGGAAGTTTCCCGGAAAGCGTGCGAGTGAGGTCAAAGCATGCTGAAAAGACCCGTGTTGGTTTGTGGGGTCAGTCGATCATCCCGAAAGCAGTCTGGGGCGTTACAAATGGTATCAGAGCCAGACCTCTCCCAGTACGATGTGGTTCGAGGACGAACCATGCGGAAGCTGGTGGGCATGTAACACCCGAGGCCGAAGAAGGCGAGGGGTGGTTGCACCGCATGGAACACCTGAGGCCAATGGGGGCTAGGGTGGTCGCCACATCGGAATGAGAGGGATCCGGAGGCTGTGCAGGGATGAGACTGCATGGTTGAAAGATGTCTTATAAGGATTGATGGGTACTACCTATACCAACAAGATGCATCTTCTTTTCGGTAGCCCGTTCAATAAGAACTCCACAGTTAAGCGTGCTTGACTTGGAGTAGTATTGGGATGGGTGACCTTCTGGGAAGTTTCCCAGAAAGCGTGCGAGTGAGGTCAAAGCATGCTGAAAAGACCCGTGTTGGTTTGTGGGGTCAGTCAATCATTCCGAAAGCAGTCTGGGGCGTTACAAATGGTATCAGAGCCAGACCTCTCCCAGTACGATGTGGTTCGAGGACGAACCATGCGGAAGCTGGTGGGCATGTAACACCCGAGGCCGAAGAAGGCGAGGGGTGGTTACACCGCATGGAACACCTGAGGCCGAAAAGGGCAAGGGTGGTCGCCACATCGGAATAAGAGGGATCCAGAGGCTGTGCAGGGATGAGACTGCATGGATGAAAGATGTCTTATAAGGATTGATAGGTACTACCTATACCAACAAGATGCATCTTCTTTTTGGGAGCCTCTTCAATAAGAACTCCACAGTTAAGCGTGCTTGACTTGGAGTAGTATTGGGATGGGTGACCTTCTGGGAAGTTTCCCGGAAAGCGTGCGAGTGAGGTCAAAGCATGCTGAAAAGACCCGTGTTGGTTTGTGGGGTCAGTCAATCATCCCGAAAGCAGTCTGGGGCGTTACAAATGGTATCAGAGCCAGACCTCTCCCAGTACGATGTGGTTCGAGGACGAACCATGCGGAAGCTGGTGGGCATGTAACACCCGAGGCCGAAGAAGGCGAGGGGTGGTTGCACCGCATGGAACACCTGAGGCCAATGGGGGCTAGGGTGGTCGCCACATCGGAATGAGAGGGATCCGGAGGCTGTGCAGGGATGAGACTGCATGGTTGAAAGATGTCTTATAAGGATTGATGGGTACTACCTATACCAACAAGATGCATCTTCTTTTCGGTAGCCCGTTCAATAAGAACTCCACAGTTAAGCGTGCTTGACTTGGAGTAGTATTGGGATGGGTGACCTTCTGGGAAGTTTCCCAGAAAGCGTGCGAGTGAGGTCAAAGCATGCTGAAAAGACCCGTGTTGGTTTGTGGGGTCAGTCAATCATTCCGAAAGCAGTCTGGGGCGTTACAATCATGTTCTTTTTCTGTCTGCATAGTCCTGAAAAATGCGGACCTGGGTTGCTTACACTTCCGTTCATCTATATGTTGTTATTTATAGCATGGGTTTTTAATCGTCATTTTTAAAGTTTGTCGTATCTTTCGCTTTCAAATAATGTACCGTTCATTATATTTGTCGTACTGTTCATTATATTATGTAATATTTGTACTGTCAGTATTAAATATCGTACTATCTGTCGTACTGTCGTTTAATTATCAAGATAATATTATGTGTGTTTATTGCTAGTTTATTTATTTTTTTGTGCATTAAATATTTTTCAAGGTTATTATCGGCAATTTCGTTCGCGTACGGTATATTTTATTTATTTATTATGTTTTGTGTTTTTCTAACAACTCATGTAAATAAATTTTCACCATTAACACAACAAAAAACAAAAAATAAAAAATTAACTTTAATTGTTAAGTTTTCACTTTAACTGTTACGTTAATGCCCGGACAGCCAGTTGACAGTCAAACCCGCTGACAGCATGATTCTCCGTGTTTTGTACCATCAATCAAATCAATCTTTTGCATTTCAAAATTCCAAGATTTTTGTTCTAGAAGTCTTCTGATAATCACATGATCAGCTGAGGCTCAGCACTGCACAAAAATCAGGTACGCTTAACTGTCTCCTACACAGTTTTGAGACCTCAAATGGATTTCATGAACCTCCATATGTCTCAAAGTACAACCCGACAAATTTTCAAATTTCAATTCGCTCAGACGCACAGTCAGCAGCTTAAACAGTCAACAGACGACCAGTTTGACCGAAAAGTCAACAGACAGTCAAAAATGAATTTTTTTGTCAACATCCATATTTTGTCAAAAGATTCATCATTTGATCAATGGTTGATCATAATTCATCAAGAAAAGATCAAAAATCAGCAAAACCCTAAGTTTCAAAATTAGGGTTTTCTCCTAAAAAGTCAACTGAACTTTGACCGGCCATAACTCTCTCCTAGTTCATTCAAAAAATTCCAACCAAAGCTTGTTTTGAAGGAAATTCAATTATCTTTCAAATGCAATTGATCCCATGTTCATTGGATTCACCATTTGAAACATATGAGCTTAGACATTACAGGTCATTTTCAAAGTCAACAAAAAGTGGTTTTTTGTCAAAGGCCATAGCATCAAGATAACTTCTCCAAATGAAAAACAGTTTCCAAAGTAGCTTGTAGAGGACATCTTGAGGTTTCTAAAAAGTACAAGAACTCCTTCATATGATCAAAATTGAGGGATTTATGCCTTGTTGAAGTTGGCTATTTTTTGGGAAAATGCATGAAACCAACATTGATCAAAGATGTTTTTTTTTTCAAAAGAGGCCAAGTTTTCACGATCCAATCATGATTCTAATGACGCTAAGGGCCTCCCACGACCAACCTAAGGCGCATAACATTTTTATTTCTTTTTTAGTTTAATTTTATTACCTTTAAAATTAAATTAAAAAAAATGGTGCAAGATCATTATCCAAAGCTCTTGTCTCTTGCTTGAGTCACCAAAGTAGCTTATTTTCTGCAACAAAGAGAAGTACATGGAAGGCCTATGGCAAGAGGTGTGAAGAAAATTCAAGACATGGCCAAAGAATTCAAAGTTTTATATATTAAAAAATTCAAAGATTCAAAAATCATCAATGCTTGGTAGCTTAGTTTTGCAGCACATTCATTGCTTATAAATGAACTAGGACACTTCAGTAACAGACACACGATTTCAGAACCAAATCCATGCTTGTAACACACTTGTATCATGCTTGAAATATTGTAAGAAATTTGAAATTCGAATTTTAAGTTTCAGTTCAATTCAATCCAAACTAAACACTCAAACACAATCCCTGAACATCACTGAATCTGTCCAGATCAATTTCAAGCTTTGAAACTCACTAAATCAAGCTCTATAGCCCACGGTTTGTTCAAACCAAAACTCACAAAAATACAATCATACATGCATATTTAACACGATGTAATCATATATTTGAGTTTGTTTTCATGTTCTGATCGTTTCTGGAAACTTAATTGGTGTTTGGACACCTATACGAGGAATCACCATTTTAGGGTTCTTGAGTTCAAAATTAGGGATTCACGATTTAGGCAAAATTAGAAGAAACAAGATGCATATTTGAACTCAGTGAATCAGGGCTAGTAGAATGAACAGGTCGCAAAACATTTTTGTATAGGTTTACCCCTATTCGCTATTTTGCAGGGATGAAGCTCACTTATTACAGCGCCTTTTGGAAGAAAACGCTATTAAAAGTAGAGTCTGGAGGTAGAAGATGAAGGTGTGGCGCCATCTGATTGGCCAGAACACGCGCGCGATTTTTTTTTTAATTCTGGGATCTTGTGCTACGCGTTCCACCATCATGCCATGAACCATGCATCTGTGTCCATCAGATCATTCCATCCACTCATCCAACGCACCAAAACACACGCACATACCATGGACTCTATCATCAACCACACAGGATCACAATTTAATTTATTTTTCTTTGCAAAATTATTTAAAAATAGTTTTAAAAATCAGAAAAATATGCAAAAAATATTTTTAGGTTGATAAATTATTGTTTTAATTTTTGACACAAAAATATTTTATTTTTCTTAATAATAAAAATATTTTGTTTAATTAATCAATATATATATTCATATATTTCATTTTAAATGTTTCTAAACTATCAAAAAAAATCAGAAAAAAATATTTTCTTTTTATTTAAATTAAGTTTATATATTATAAACTAATTTTGTACATAATTAGAATATTTTTCTCATTAAGTTTAATTCATGTGTATAATTGTTTATATAATTATATGTCAATTAGCTTAATAAATTTCCAAAACAACTTCAAAAAATCCAAAAAAAATTAATTAACAAGCAATATGAACATATTTTAGACTTAATTTTTAGGTTTAAATTTTATTTCTAATTCTTAGCTTTTTAATTAAATTAATTATGCATTAATTCTAATTAAAATCAACTATCTAAAAAGTCCCAAAATACTTCCCTTTATCTTATTGCAGTTTAAATTCATAGATAAGTGTATAGGTTGTCAAAATCATGTAAATAGCGTAGTTTACATTTCTCGCACAATCGATGTAATAGCGTAGATTTATTTTCCGCATTTTACATTCTCGCACTTTAATTTCTGTACATATAAAACTGCGTGTATGTCAAAGATAATAACTGAAGCGCTAGATCACTAAATTCAAAAGACAAAAATATATGAATCAAAACACAATCACACTTGCACCTCTTAGGGTAATCCCTCTGTTACTCTTTTTAAAACCAATTCTACTGTTTCAAATACAAAATCCAAACTTTTGTTTACATCCGGCCAAAAAGAGAATTTTCTAAAAGAAATGGGAAAGAACCTTATAAATTTAGGGTAGATCTCCTAATTGCTTGCTCAAATCAAATCAAAACAACAAATGTTTCACATATTCATTGTTTTTCAAAAAAAACTTTCAAAAAAAAAGACAATACTTGGTATATATCCAAACAAGGATCATTACGAAGTTAAAAATCTTTTTTTCAAAAACATCTTTCGAAAGATAAAACACTTTGTATACATCCGCACAAGGATCATTACAAAGTTAATTTACAATGGTATTTTAAAACCACATACAAGCATTTCAAGGCAAGACAAATGATTCAAACAAGTGAGCTAAGCAATTAAGAGCCCATGGATAACCATGGATACAAAGGGGTGCTAATACCTTCCCTTTGTATAACCTACCCCCGAACCCAAAATCTCTTAAAGGTCTTTTTCTGTTTCTTTTATAAAGCTTTCCTTAATTGGATAAAATAAAAGTCGATGGCGACTCTCTGATTTTCACAACTCAAAAATAAAAGAAGAGTCAGTTCGTATCTCATGAGAAAAAAACCGAGGACGACAGAACTGGCGACTCTGCTGGGGACTTCAAAAAATAAAATGTTTTCAAAAGGGGTTACCTTAGAGTTTAGATCACTTCAATGTTTTCAATTGCTTGTCTTGATTGTTCTACTTTTCAAAGGTTTGTTTGGGTATATACTTGTGTGAAAGATTCTAACCCGAATCTCGAGATACCTTAAGTATGTGACAATAGACCAAGGAAACTGTACGGCATGTACCGATACGGTTGATCTGGTAGTCACCGTTAGTGCGACACTTTGGTTTATACTGATATCCCTTGAAAACGATCAAGGAGTATGTTAGGCTTCCGAAATGTCATTAACACTAATTTGTCTTAGAACCTTTAGTTGAACTTGACTTGTGGCCTATTAAGTGACTAGCTTTGAAATTGATCGAAGTTAGTAATCCTCGAGGAATGTTTTGATCGGCCGTCCGAGCGCCGTATTGAGATGTTGTCTCCAAGGATCATAGAACCCGAATACTATTTTAAGACAGGTTTAAACTAACTCAACTTCAGTGGGGAGGGTATCACCTATCAACCTCATGCAAGCCTTTAAACCTAAGGCTATTGTTTGATTTGTTTGTGTGTGCCACATGTTTGACATCATGACATCATAAGCATCATAAACATATCATTTTCTCACTAATCATTTCAAGGATCGAAGAGTTTACCTTTGTTCTGTTGTTACAGGTAATTGGCTCCCGCTACCAGAGATTATATCCGGATCAACATCTCAATAGTACCATCTGAACTTAAGGACTTATACATGCGTGGGGCGGTGTCTACAAAGTAGAAAGCAAGACTTTAGGACAATGGAACTCTATTCCCATGGAGCCTTACTTCAAATGGGTGTGTGCTCGTGCTCAGAAGTTCATCATGCCTTATCCCACTATTCTACCTGTGACTATTGAGCCAGAAATCGAAGGGGACGAACCTCGAGTTATTCTACATTCGGACATACCAACTGACTTGGAAGAGCTGCAGAAATCTTGGGTTCAACTAAGAGAAGAAAGAAACACCTTCAAAGCACACTGTCAAGACTATGAGAGGAAAGTGTTGGAGCTCACCAGACAACTCCAGGAAGAAAAACAGATCAACACGTTCTTGGGAGCAAAGAGAAAGCGTCCATGGGAGGCTTGAGGAATCCTTTATTTTCTTTATTTTATCTTGTAAGCCCGAAAGAGGCAAAGAAAGAAAAAAAGAAAGAAAAAAAGAAAAAAAAAGAGACAAAAGAAAAAAAAAAGAAATAAATTGTTTGACTAATAAATGATTGTTTCTCTTTTGTTTAAACAAATTTAAATTCTAAGATCCTTGAAAACATTGCATATACATTTCATTCATAAACATTGCATAACAGGTTCACATGACAGGTTTCTCATCTCCTCGCTGTTTATTTCACGTTAGAAAGGATGGATTCCGAAACAAGCATCAAGAATATCGAAGCACAAAACGCCCAAGTTCAGATAGCAATTCTGGAACTAGCAAAGGGGCAACAAGAACTAAAAGCCCTGATGATCAAGAAGAAAAAGAAGCCCAAAGGATCTGTAGGCTTAAGTCACCTTGCGAGGAAAGTCAAAATCCCTGTCAGAAGGTCCAAAAAGGTGCTGACCCCTGAAGTAGTCGGTGAAGGTGATCAAGAAGATAACCACAGCAACCAGGGTTCTGGCAAACACTCCCTCTCTTCAAACGAAGAAGATTATCACTCCGAAGACGAACAGGGTGATAGCAAATACCAGCTGTTGGAAGAACGCATGAAAGCTATGGAGATACAAAAAATACCTGGTTTAGACTTCAATGATCTTGGACTCGTCTCAGATATTATTATCCCTCCAAAGTTCAAAGTTCCTGTCTTTGCAAAGTATGATGGAGTCTCTTGCCCAAAACTGCATCTAAGGTCCTATGTGAGGAAGATACTACCTCATACGGCAGATAACAAATTGTGGATTCATTTCTTCCAGGAAAGTCTGTCGGGTACACAACTCGAGTGGTACTACCAACTAGAAAGTGCAAAAGTTCACACCTGGGAAGATTTGGCTGCTGCTTTCTACAAACAGTATCAATACAACGCTGACCTTGCACCAACCCGTACTCAGCTACGAGGCATGACTATGGCACCAAAAGAAAGTTTCAAAGAGTATGCACAAAAGTGGAGAGATCTAGCTGGAAGGGTTCAACCACCCTTATCTGATCGCGAGCTGGTCGACATGTTCATGGGCACTTTAACTGGCCCTTTCTACAGTCATTTGTTAGGAAGCTCGTCGTCAGGTTTCACTGACCTAATATTAACTGGAGAGCGTGTTGAAAGCGGTATTCAAAGTGGAAAAATTCAAATAGGCTCCTCCTCTGGTACTACAAAGAGGCCCATCAGTGGGAGAAATGAAGTCAATACAATGCACAGTCAGAAAAGTCGCAAAAGTGAGCATCACCAATCTGTGGGGGCTGTTCTGATCTCTGCATCTGCACCTCAAAAAGATCAACCGCCGAAGTATACGCGTCGACCAGATGCACCAAGAAGAAACTTCACCAGAATCAATATGCCAATCTCTCAAGCATTGCAACACTTGTTAAAAGCAAATTTGATCACATTGAAAGACCCTCCAAAGAATGTCAACACTTTCTCTCCGAGTTATCGCCCCGATGCAACATGTGCATACCATTCTAACTGTCCAGGACATGACGCAGATCACTGTTGGGCCCTAAAAAATAAAATACAAGACATGATAGATGCTGGGGAAATTGAGTTCGATCCTCCAGAGACTCCAAATGTCATCACTGCACCTATGCCAAAGCACGACAAGACCGTTAATGCTATCATAGACACTGTCTATATCTATGATGTGAGAGAATTGTCAACTCCGCTCCTTGAAGTCAAAAGAAAGCTAATACGAGCTGGTTTCTTTCCAGGTTGTGACCCTGATTGCTTTTATTGTGCACACCTACCCAATGGTTGTGAGAATCTGAAAATAGGAATTCAAAAGTGGATGGATCGTCGTATCATTATGTTTGAGAGGCTCCCTTTTATGGACGATTTATGCGAAGTTTTTTCAAATGGGATGAGAATAGAGGACGTCTCAGTGGTTTCTAACATACCATTGAAAATCCCTACCAAAGATCCTTTCAAAATTTCTGCTATACCCAAAGTGGCATCTGTAATCATCACCAGTCCAACTCCATTTCCATAATCCTCAGACAAAGCTGTCCCGTGGAGTTATAATACTAATGTTTATGTCCATGGAGTTAAGCAAGACACCTTGACTGAAGAGGCCATGAATTTTACTACTCCAACTGTTGATAATATTGTGGGTACTAGTAAGATTACAAGAAGTGGAAGGATCTTTTCACCAGAAATTTCTCCAAATGATGCTACTAATCCAGTCCAGGTCCCAGTTCCTAATCAAGATATCAACGCTCGAGGCAAAGAGCCACTAGTCAAACCAGTTCAAATACCGGTGGAAGTCACTGTTGAAGATCCATCGAGGCAAGAAATGGAGGAAATATTGAAAATCATCTGCAAAAGTGATTACAATATTGTCGAACAACTGGGGCACACTGCTTCAAAGATTTCAATGCTGTCTTTGCTAAAATATTCAGAAGCTCATGCCAAGGCCCTGATGAAGTTCCTAAAAGCTGCACATGTACCACAGGAGATTTCAGTCGATCAATTTGAAAATTGTGTTGCCAGTCTAACAGTAAATAACGGTCTCGGTTTCTCTGATGCTGATTTAACCCCTGCTGGGAAAAATCACAATAAAGCCCTGCACATCTCTATTGAATGTAACGGCACCACTCTGTCTCATGTGCTGGTAGACAACGGTTCCTCTTTGAACGTGTTGCCAAAAGCAGTATTGGAAAAACTTGATTTCGAAGGAGTTGTGTTACAACCAAGCGATGTTGTGGTAAGAGCCTTCGACGGGTCAACAAGAACAGTGTACGGAGAAGTTAAGCTCCCAATCAGAGTGGGCTCTCAGATCTTTGATTCTACCTTTTACGTGATGGAAATTCATCCAGCACACTCCTGTTTGCTAGGACGCCCTTGGATACATGGGGCAAGTGCTGTAACTTCTACCCTGCATCAGAAGTTAAAGTATCCGGTAAAAGGCAAGGTCGTCACAGTTCATGGCAAAGAAGAATATGTGGTTAGCCACCTGAGTAACTCCAAGTATGTTGAGATGGATGGTGAATTCATCGAAACCCCCTGCCAATCTTTTGAGGTGGTCCCTCTAGATGTTTCTACTGCCAAACATATTTCTGCTACTCCTGCTACAAAAATAACTCCAACTATGGCTTCTCTCAAAGATGCTAAAGTTGTGATCGAAGAGGGTGGTTGCACAGTATGGGGACAACTCCTTGATGTGCCTTACAAGTTCGATAAGCTATGTCTGGGTTATGCTAATGGAACTCAAAAGAACGATCAAAGTCCTCGTTCTGGAGGATTAATGTCACATTTCATCAGCCAAGGAGTAAATGCTATTGAAGATGAAGTTCCACCTATTTCCATTGAAGTTTGGGATACGTTGGGAGAACCAAGCGGTAGGTATGATTTTCTAGTAAAGTACACTGCACCTCAGAGTTCTTTTATTACCATTGAAGACATTGTCCCAACTTGATGGGATGATCAGTTCGAAGATTACAAAAGTCTCACAAGTTCCATTACCGAGCAATACCAAAGTCCACCTAGTCCAAAAGAAGTCTGGGATACACTGGGAGAACCAAGTGGTAAGTATGACTTTATGGTGAAATATTCCGCTCCCCTGAGCTCGCAAGTCTCTATTGAAGACATCACCCCAACTGGATGGGACAACCATTTCGAAGATAATATGACACTCACAAGCCCTATCGCTCCTGAAGAAGTCTGGGAAACACCAAATAACGAGAATGATTTCCTGATGCAGTACACTGCTCCCCAGAATGCACAAGTCTCCCTCAAAGACATCATTCCAACTGGATGGGACGATCTTATCGGGTATCTCTCTTAGCCAATAGAAGTATCTCAGCCTGGGCTCTCATATCCAGCAGAGTATCTTGCTCATCCTGAAGGATCAACAGCTCATTTCACCACCAAAGAAGTCAATGTTGTGGAAGACGAAGAAGACAACTGCAACTGGGGCAGCTGGATATTCCCTACTCACAACAATGGTTTAAACAACTGGGAAGCCGAAGATGTGATCTCCTTTGATCAGGAGTAAATGCAATTTCCTGTTTTCGTTGTTTATATGTTCAAAGATAAAAATGGTTCCTGTACTATCGAACCATGAACTTAAAAGCCAGGTGCCTTGCCCGAAGCTCACTGGTCCTTTTTATAAGGGTTTGTCATATCATGATCATGTTCAATCAATAAAATCATGGGACGTTTGCCTTTTCAAAATTTTGTGATCCTTTTTTGTTTCTTTCTTTGCTTTATGCATTTTCAAATAGTTATGTGTTCTTACACACACCCACATAAATGCAGATTCACATTCACTCTGGATCCTGTTGATAACGATTCTGCTATTGCCAGTCATGACTTTGAAAATCCTATCTACCAAACTGAGGACGAAAGTGAGGAAGATTGTGAAGTACCTAGGGAAATTGCAAGGCTATTAGAACAAGAAGAAAAGACTATACAGCCGCATGAAGAGCTAATTGAAGTTATCAACCTGGGCAGTGACGAAGAAAAGAAAGAAGTTAAGATAGGGTCTGATCTAGAAGACAGTGTCAAGCAAAGACTGATTCAAATGTTACAAGACTACGTCGAGATATTCGCTTGGTCCTATGAAGATATGCCTGGTCTCGACACGGATATTGTGGTCCATCGCTTGCCGATCAAAGAAGGTAGCACTCCAGTTAAGCAGAAATTACGAAGAAGTAGGCCCGATATGTCCAAGAAGATCAAAAACGAGGTTGAGAAGCAATTCAATGCTGGCTTTCTAAAAGTTGTGAGTTATCCTCCATGGATAGCTAACATCGTGCCTGTACCTAAAAAAGATGGGAAAGTCAGAATGTGTGTAGACTACAGAGATCTGAATCGGGCAAGCCCCAAAGATGATTTCCCTTTACCTCACATCGATGTACTGGTTGACAATACCGCACAATGCAAGGTATTCTCCTTTATGGATGGATTCTCAGGATACAATCAAATCAAGATGGCGCCCGAAGACATGGAAAAAAAAACCTTTACAACACCCTGGGGAACCTTTTGTTACAAAGTAATGCCCTTTGGTTTAAAGAACGCAGGAGCAACATATCAGCGTGCAATGGTAGCTCTGTTCCATGATATGATTCATCAAGAAATAGAGGTTTATGTCGATGATATGATTGCGAAGTCCAACACCGAAGAAGAACATCTGGGTCATCTGCACAAGCTGTTTGACAGACTCAAGAAGTACAGGTTGCGACTGAATCCAAACAAGTGTACCTTTGGAGTAAGATCCGGTAAACTCTTAGGTTTCATCGTCAGCAGCAAGGGTATTGAAGTTGATCCTGCCAAGGTCAAAGCCATTCAAGAAATGCCCATACCCCGTACCGAGAAACAAGTCAGAGGATTCTTGGGACGTCTGAACTACATCGCCAGATTTATTGCCCATATGACTACTACTTGTGTGCCGATCTTCAAATTGTTGAAGAAAGATCAAGTGGAAAGATGGAACGACAAATGCCAATTAGCCTTTGATAAGATCAAAGAATATCTTCAAAAACCACCAATCTTGTTACCTCCAGTGGAAGGAAGACCTCTGATAATGTACCTAACAGTGTTATAAGATTCAATGGGGTGTGTACTGGGGCAACATGACGAGTCTGGCCGAAAAGAGCATGCAATCTACTATCTTAGCAAAAAGTTTACCGATTGTGAAACAAGATACTCACTGCTCGAGAAAACTTGTTGTGCCTTGGCATGGGCGGCTCGCCGACTAAGACAGTATATGCTAAACCATACCACTTTCCTGATCTCCAAAATGGATCCTATCAAGTATGTGTTTGAAAAACCTGCTCTCTCCGGAAGAATAGCAAGATGGCAAATGATCTTAACAGAGTATGACATCCAGTACACTTCACAAAAAGCGATCAAAGGAAGTGTGGTAGCTGATCATCTGGCTCATCAAGCAGTGGATGATTATCAAGCATTAAACTTTGATTTCCCAGATGAAGGCATTATGCTAGTTACTGACTACAAACAACCAGGACCAGAGGAAGGACCCGAGCTAGGATCCCGATGGACTATGGTTTTTGATGGAGCCTCTAATGCGCTTGGCAATGGCATCGGAGCTGTGATCATTTCTCCTACAGGAGGACATACACCATTCACTGCCAGATTATGTTTCAACTGCACTAACAATATAGCCGAGTATGAAGTATGTATTCTGGGTCTCAAAGCTACCATCGATCTGAGAATCAAGTTCCTGGAGGTCTACGGGGACTCGGCCCTTGTAATTTATCAAGTCAAAGAGGAATGGGACACGAAGCACCCGAATCTAATTCCATACAAAGAATATGTGTTGAGTTTGATTCCTTATTTCGAAGAAATCACTTTTGAACATATCCCGCGCGAAGAAAATCAACTAGCTGATGCTTTAGCTACCATGTCATCTATGTTCAAAGTCAGGTGGGACAATGAGGCGCCAATGATCACCATTTACAGACTGGATGGACCAGCCTATTGCAATGAGATTGATACCGAAGTAATGGAAGAAAAACCATGGTTCCATGAAGTAAAAAGATATCTCGAAGCTCAGGAGTACCCTGAAGGGGCATCCATTAACGATAGAAAGTTTCTAAGGAGATTTGCTACCAAATTCTTTCTAAGTAATGGAATCCTGTACAAACGAAACCATGACTCGACTTTGCTTCGTTGTGTGAACAAGAAGGAAGCAGAACAGATTATGGAAGACATACACGATGGTGCTTTTGGTACTCATTCAAGTGGACATACAACGGCTAAAAAGATCTTAAGAGCAGGTTATTACTGGTCTACCATGGAGACAGACTGCCATCGTCACTCCAGAACTTGTCACAAATGCCAGATATATGCCGACAAAGTACATGTACCTCCAGTCCCATTAAATGTCCTGACGGCCCCTTGGCCTTTTGCAATGTGGGGTATTGATATGATTGGAGAAATCAAGTCTACTGCCTCCAACGGACATCGCTTTATCATGGTCGATATTGACTACTTCACAAAGTGGATAGAAGCAGCCTCGTTTGCTTCAGTCACCAAGAATGTTGTGGCCCGGTTTATCAAACATAATCTCATTTGTCGGTATGGCATCCCTGAAAGGATCATCACAGACAATGGCACAAATTTAAACAACAGGACGATTACTGAACTCTGCACGCAGTTCCAGATCAAACATCATAATTCCTCTCCATATCGACCAAAGATGAATGGCGCAGTAGAAGCTACCAACAAGAACATCAAGAAGATCATCCAGAAAATGACGGTAACCTACAAAGACTAGCATGAGATGTTACCTTTTGCTCTTCATGGTTATCGCACATCAGCGCGTACTTCAACAGGGGCAACACCATTTTCCTTAGTCTATGGTATGGAGGCAGTTCTTCCAATTGAAATTCAGATTCCTTCCCTAAGGATTATGAAAGAAGCTGATCTAGACGAAGACGATTGGATTCAGACTCGGTTGGACCAGATAAACTTGATTGATGAGAAGAGGCTTGCAGCTATTTGTCATGGCCAGTTGTTCCAGAAGCGTATGATCAAAGTCTTCAACAAGAAAGTCAAAAGTCAGGCATATCAAACCGGTGATTTGGTTATCAAACGCATCATTTTACCACAAGGTGACCCCAGGGGCAAGTGGACTCCCACTTATGAGGGACCATTTGTAATCAAGAAGGTATTCTCCGGCGGAGCCATGTTGCTTACCACTATGGATGGCGAAGATTTCCCACACCCTGTAAATACTGACATAATCAAAAAGTACTTCGCTTAAAGAAAAGCTCGCTAAGTTAAAAACCTGAAAGGGCGACTTAGGCAAAAAAATGAGCGTCTCGGTGGATTGAAAACCTGAAAGGGCGATCCAGGCAAAAGTTAGAGACTAAAAAAAATAATAATTATCCCGGTAGGCTGAAAACCTGAAAAGGCAGCCTAGGCAAAAGTTAGGGAATAAAGCGTATGACTATGTCCCGTTTGGCTACCTACTCACCTTCAAGGTTCAACACATCAAAGGTACCAATCAGTCCAATCACTTTCTTCCAACAAGTGAGGGATGAGATACTCGAAGACAGATTGGCAATAGCAGAGTCGAAACTTGACTGGATTGTTTTCACATAGCTATTTCCCTTTATAAGTACTTTTCAAAGTTTTATGACAATTTCCTACTACTAGGATTTTTGCCTCCTTGTACTAATCCGCCTATTATGGCTCTCTTTCAAAATCAATACAGTTCATACTCAAAATCAATGTTTTCACTTTTTCTGTTTTGAATACGTAAACGTCCCAATGATAATTTTTGAATGAACATATGCATTTGAATATGACTGATGTTTATAAGAAAAAACATGAATAGCATTCAGGTAATGTCCCAATCATCTGGACATCATCCTGAAACCAGCATCGGGAGAAAAGTTCCCCAACAGAGATACGTTTCCCAGCAAATTCCTCAATGATATTTTTCTCTCCAACAAAGTGATTCGAGAAACCTTATTCCCCAGCAGGGCTGTTCAAAATCACTATCCCCAGAAAGGTGTGATCCTCCACACCAAGGCGTAGTCAAATAGTGCATCGGAGGATTACGCATCTTTCTTATTCCCATTCAAAGGGCATCAAAATCAGAACTTTCAAATTACCTTCATCCCCAAGCAGTAGTCAAATATCCCTCAACAGAACACCCTGGTCCGTAAGGAAGTTCCCCAACTGAGTGTACTCGAACAAGATATCAAAGATCATCAACAATCATAATGCCTTCATTTCCAAAATAGCAAGCAGGGATTTATTTTCCCAACCAGAAGTTTGATACGCTCTAAATTGCATACATCATACATCATACGCATATTCATACATAGCATATAATGTTTCATGACAAACGCATACATAACATGCACGTTTCTCATTTAGTTTGAGAATCTCAACATATACATGCATCATGACATTGCATGTCACTAACTTGATTTTTTTCAGGTGGAAGAATATCCTCAGCAAAGTTATTCTCAATCACATGCAGTGTTCTCTTGGATTCTATTCAGACGAACATTCCTCTCAGATATAATCAAGCCAAAGATTCATACTGAAGAGATCTCTCTTTTTGAACCACCTATCAACTCAAAACAAGCAACACAGATCTAAGTCGATACCTTGGACGGTTCCTTAATGATCTACCTTCAGATCTAAGTCGATACCTTAGACGGTTCCTTAATGATCTACCTACAGATCTAAGTCGATACCTTAGACGGTTCCTTAAAGCAGTCAATCTTCAAGATCCAAAGCGGATACCTCAGACGGTTCCACAATGATCAACCTTCAAAGATCCAAAGCGGATACCTCAGACGGTTCCACAACGATCAACCTTCAAAGATCTAAAGCAGATACCTCAGACGGTTCCACATAGACCAACTTTCAAAATCTAAAGAGGAAAAACTTTGGACAGTTCCGTAACGATCAGCCTCCAAGATTTAAAGTGGTAACCTCGGACGGTTCCGAAACGGTCAACGCAGAGGTTTTCAAATCCTTCATCAAGATATAATCAATGGATTCATTCTGATGAACAAACCATCAACACATTCGCCAGATGGCATCTGAAAACCCATCTCAGATAATGTTTCGATCTGCCAACAACATTTCTCAGACAACACTCAGTGCAAATTCCAGCATCACTTCTGGCGGAGGTAAATGCAAATTTTAAGGGCATCTAAATATTCAATCATCTTCTACCTTCAGATTCCAATCAGTCTCTTCAGGTTTAAGAAGATTGAATAGGGGCAACTGTTATACCCCAAAATTTGCCCGCATCTTTTTCAGAAAGAAGGCAACAGACTTCTGTCTAAAAATTGGGAGTTTCTTATAATCTTGGATTTTATTTCATAAATATCCTGATTTTATGAATACTCAGTTTTTAGAATTTTTCTTATACGGTATTTTGGTTCGCTGTTGAATTTATTCTTACACAAATGCCAAATACTGTTTATCACTACACACACGCTATTTATTTGAGATTTATTTGCAGATAAATAGTACTGACGCAATTGGTACAGAATTAAATTTTGCAGGCGCAGAGTCCAGGGATTCAGACTGTACTGGTAACAAGTAAATTATTATTAGTTTTGTTTCCCCACTAATTTTTGTACTATACTATTATTTTCAAAATCTCTTCTATTATTTTCAAAATCTCTTCCTTTCTTTTCAAATCTCTTTCTTTCAAATCAAATCCTAACTTTATTCTATACATCTCACTTTTCAAACCCTACCATACACTTTCTTTCAAATCCTATTACCACTCAAATTTTCCTTTTTTGTATGGAATCACTTCATTCCCCAACGTCTCTATCCTTCTTTTCACTCTATAAATACCTCTCATTTTTTCCATAAATTCTCACATCAAATTTCAACTCATTTCTCAAACTTCTACCTCATAATTATTTTCTCTTCTTCCCCGGCAAAAATGGCAAAATGGATGGATACGTGTTTTCTTATGGTCATCACTGTCTTGGTAATGATCATGTCCTTTTTCTGTCTGCATAGTCCTGAAAAATGAGGACCTGGGTTGCTTACACTTCCATTCATCTATATGTTGTTATTTATAGCATGGGTTTTAAATCGTCATTTTTAAAGTTTGTCGTATCTTTCGCTTTCAAATAATGTACCGTTCATTATATTTGTCGTACTGTTCATTATATTATGTAATATTTGTACTGTCAATAATAAATATCGTACTATCTGTCGTACTGTCGTTTAATTATCAAGATAATATTATGTGTGTTTATTGCTAGTTAAATATTTATTTTTCTGTGCATTAAATATTTTTCAAGGTTATTATCGGTAATTTCGTTCGCGTACGGTATATTTTATTTATTTATTATGTTTTGTGTTTTTCTAACAACTCATGTAAATAAATTTTCACCATTAACACAACAAAAAAAAACAAAAAGAAAAAATTAACTTTAACTGTTAAGTTTTCACTTTAACTGTTACGTTAATGCCCGGACAGCCAGTTGACAGTCAAACCCGCTGACAGCACGATTCTCCGTGTTTTGTACCATCAATCAAATCAATATTTTGCATTTCAAAATTCCAAAATTTTTGTTCTAGAAGTCTTCTGATAATCACATGATCAGCAGAGGCTCAGCACTGCACAAAAATCAGGTACGCTTAACTGTCTCCTACACAAACAGTCCCTAACTAGGGTTTTTGTTTTTTTCAGGAGAACAAGTTTTTTGAGACCTCAAATGGATTTCATGAACCTCCATATGTCTCAAAGTACCACCAGACAAATTTTCAAATTTCGATTCGCTCAAACGCACAGTCAGCAGCTCAAACAGTCAACAGACGACCAGTTTGACCGAAAAGTCAACAGACAGTCAAAAATGAAATTTTTTGTCAACATCCATATTTTGTCAAAAGATTCATCATTTGATCAATGGTTGATCATAATTCATCAAGAAAAGATCAAAAATCAGTAAAACCCTAAGTTTCAAAATTAGGGTTTTCTCCTAAAAAGTCAACTGAACTTTGACCGGCCATAACTCTCTCCTCGTTCATTCAAAAATTCCAACCAAAGCTTGTTTTGAAGGAAATTCAATTATATTTCAAATGCAATTGATCCCATGGTCATTGGATTCACCATTTGAAAAATATGAGCTTAGACATTACAGGTCATTTTCAAAGTCAACAAAAAGTGGTTTTTTGTCAAAGGCCATAACATCAAGATAACTTCTCCAAATGAAAAAAGTTTCCAAAGTAGCTTGTAGAGGACATCTTGAGGTTTCTAAAAAGTACAAGAACTCCTTCATATGATCAAAATTGAGGGATTTATGCCTTGTTGAAGTTGGCTATTTTTTTGGGAAAATGCATGAAACCAACATTGATCAAAGATGTTTTTTTTCCAAAAGAGGCCAAGTTTTCATGATCCAAACATGATTCTAATGATGCTAAGGGCCTCCCACGACCAACCTAAGGCCCATAACATTTTTATTTCTTTTTTAGTTTAATTTTATTACCTTTAAAATTAAATTAAAAAGAAATGGTGCAAGATCATTATCAAAAGCTCTTGTCTCTTGCTTGAGTCACCAAAGTAGCTTATTTTCTGGAACAAAGAGAAGTACATGGCAGGCCTATGGCAAGAGGTGTGAAGAAAATTCAAGACATGGCCAAAGAATTCAAAGTTTTATATATTAAAAAATTCAAAGATTCAAAAATCATCAATGCTTGGTAGCTTAGTTTTGCAGCACATTCATTGCTTATAAATGAACTAGGACACTTCAGTAACAGACACATGATTTCAGAACCAAATCCATGCTTGTAACACACTTGTATCATGCTTGAAATATTGTAAGAAATTTGAAATTCGAATTTTAAGTTTCAGTTCAATTCAATCCAAACTAAACACTCAAACACAATCCCTGAACATCACTGAATCTGTCCAGATCAATTTCAAGCTTTGAAACTCATTAAATCGAGCTCTATAGCCCACGGTTTGTTCAAACCAAAACTCACAAAAATACAATCATACATGCATATTTAACACGATGTAATCATATATTTGAGTTTGTTTTCATGTTCTGATCGTTTCTGGAAACTTAATTGGTGTTTGGACACCTATACGAGGAATCACCATTTTAGGGTTCTTGAGTTCAAAATTAAGGATTCACGATTTAGGCAAAATTAGAAGAAACAAGATGCATATTTGAACTCAGTGAATCAGGGCTAGTAGAATGAACAGGTCGCGAAACATTTTTGTATAGGTTTACCCCTATTCGCTATTTTGCAGGGATGAAGCTCACTTATTACAGCGCCTTTTAGAAGAAAACGCTGTTAAAAGTAGAGTCTGGAGGTAGAAGATGAAGGTGTGGTGCCATCTGATTGGCCAGAACACGCGCGCGAATTTTTTTTAATTCTGGGATCTTGTGCTACGCGCTCCACCATCATGCCATGAACCATGCATCTGTGTCCATCAGATCATTCCATCCACTCATCCAACGCACCAAAACACGCGCACATACCATGGACTCTATCATCAACCACACAGGATCACAATTTAATTTATTTTTCTATTTTATTTAATTTTCTTTGCAAAATTATTTAAAAATAGTTTTAAAAATCAGAAAAATATGCAAAAAATATTTTTAGGTTGATAAAATATTATTTTAATTTTTGACACAAATATATTTTATTTTTCTTAATAATAAAAATATTTTGTTTAATTAATCAATATATATTCATATATTTCATTTTAAATGTTTCTAAACTATCAAAAAAAATCAGAAAAAAATATTTTCTTTTTATTTAAATTAAGTTTATATATTATAAACTAATTTTGTACATAATTATAATATTTTTCTCATTAAGTTTAATTTATGTGTATAATTGTTTATATAATTATATGTCAATTAGCTTAATAAATTTCCAAAACAACTTCAAAAAATCCAAAAAAAATTAATTTTATTTTAAAATTAATTAACAAGCAATATGAACATATTTTAGACTTAATTTTTAGGTTTAAATTTTATTTCTAATTCTTAGCTTTTTAATTAAATTAATTATGCATTAATTCTAATTAAAATCAACTATCTAAAAAATCCAAAAATACTTCCCTTTATCTTATTGCAGTTTAAATTCATAGATAAGTGTATAGGTTGTCAAAATCATGTAAATAGCGTAGTTTACATTTCTCGCACAATCGATGTAATTGCGTAGATTTATTTTCCGCATTTTACATTCTCGCACTTTAATTTCTGTACATATAAAACTGTGTGTATGTCAAAGATAATAACTGAAGCACTAGATCACTAAATTCAAAAGACAAAAATATATGAATCAAAACACAATCACACTTGCACCTCTTAGGGTAATCCCTCTGTTACTCTTTTTAAAACCAATTCTACTGTTTCAAATACAAAATCCAAACTTTTGTTTACATCCGGTCAAAAAGAGAATTTTCTAAAAGAAATGGGAAAGAACCTTATAAATTTAGGGTAGATCTCCTAATTGCTTGCTCAAATCAAATCAAAACAACAAATGTTTCACATATTCATTGTTTTTCAAAATAAAACTTTCAAAAAAAAAGACAATACTTGGTATATATCCAAACAAGGATCATTACGAAGTTAAAGATCTTTTTTTCAAAAACATCTTTCGAAAGATAAAACACTTTGTATACATCCGCACAAGGATCATTAGAAAGTTAATTTACAAAGGTATTTTAAAACCACATACAAGCATTTCAAGGCAAGACAAATGATTCAAACAAGTGAGCTAAGCAATTAAGAGCCCATGGATAACCATGGATACAAAGGGGTGCTAATACCTTCCCTTTGTATAACCTACCCCCGAACCCAAAATCTCTTAAAGGTCTTTTTCTGTTTCTTTTATAAACCTTTCCTTAATTGGATAAAATAAAAGTCGGTGGCGACTCTCTGATTTTCACAACTCAAAAATAAAAGAAGAGTCAGTTCGTATCTCATGAGAAAAAAACCGAGGACGACAATCATTCTCAAGCAAAACAACAAGAAACGTGAAAGATATACTCATGCTTCTGCTCATCTTCAACCTTTCGCTTATTGATCGAAAATCACACATAATAATCTTTTTCGATCGTAGTAAGGAACGTGCGTTGATAAGGTTCGACGGTGGACTATTGTCTTGTTCGAGTGAAGATTGTTGATGGTGTTTCTTTTATAAAACCTTAGGGTTTTTCCTTCTACATCAAGGGTTTGATTTGAAGGTTTTTGACGATCGCTTTGCTTTGGATTCAATTCAGCCGAGCATAAGGAATTGATCAAATTCGCTACAACCGGACGATTGAAAAGGAAGGATCGGGGTCGTGATCGGTAGAGATCATTGACATTGACTTGGTTCTATTTGAATCAAGGGAAGGAAAAAATTGTATTCAATTTTACCGTATGTGTGTAGTTGGTGATTGGTAAACTCTTTCCTTGTTAAACATTTTGAAATCAAATAAAACTTTCCTAATTTCATTTGAAATTAGGGGCAGACGTACTCCTACGAGGACGATAGAGGAACTGCCAAAACAAATATTGTGTTCTTTATCGTCTTTAGTTTTATTTTTTCAATATTCGTTTTCGGTAAAAATTCATAGTTGAGCAAAAATTGAAGCTTGGTGAAAATCGCTCACCAAGTGTTTGATGAAAATTCCATATTCAATTTTTGGTCAATTTTTTGTGTGAAACAGTTTATTGTGAGTAAGTATCGTATAGTGTGTATATTAACTAATTGATTATTTCGTTGAAACAAGTAATTCCAATTCACCATTTTCATCCGGTTGTTAATTGCACATATCCGGTCCTCGATAACTTGATCGTTCAAGACGATAAGTTTGATTATGGGGAATCATGTTTTCAAACGCTAAAATTTTCTTAAGTTGAAAAAGGTGGTCTATTCACCCCCTCTAGACCATGCCTATCGTCTAACAAGTGGTATCATGAGCGCCGGTTTATCTAGTGCTTCGCATATAACTTTTTAGAAAATGGAGAACGGTCAAAAAGGGGCGTATAGTAAAGCGCCTATTTTCACCGGAGAAAACTATAGTTATTGGAAAGACTCTATGTGCATTCATATCAACTCCGTTGATATAAAAATATGGGATGTCATTGTCAATGGTCCTATAGCTATCACCATAGCCAACGATGTTGGCGTTACCAGACCTAAACCTGAAGCACAATGGGATGAAAAAGATGAAAAGAATTATGCGTATGATTGGAAAGCTAGAAACATGATTATAGCTTCCTTAGGGTTTGATGAGTACTTTCGCGTATCACATTGCCAAACGGCTAAGGCAATGTGGGATGCATTACAAGTCGCCCATGAAGGAACAAATGATGTTAAGCTATCTAGAATCAATACTTTGACGCAAGAGTTTGATCTCTTTCACATGAAGCAAGGTGAAATCATTGCTGAAATGAAAAAGAGATTTTCTCATATTATCAATCGTTTACACACTTTAGGACACATTACTCCCAATGTTGTTGCTACTAATAAAGTTTTGAGATGTCTTAGTAGGGAATGGCAACCTAAAGTCACGGCAATCAAAGAAGCCAATAATCTTACTACATTGGATCTCACGGCTCTATTTGGAAAGCTTGAAGAACATGAGCAAGATCTCATGAACCTAAACAAGCACGAAAAGAAATAAAAGAAAGAGAAGTCAAAGGACACCGAAAAGAAGTCTATTGCCTTAAAGGCTTCAAGTTCAAAGTCATCCACCAAAGATGCGTGTGATAGTGAATTTAGTGACGAAGATGATAGTCCAGATGAAGACATGGGTTTGTTTGTGAGAAGGTATAATAAGTATCTTCGAAAGAATAAAATCAAACATTCGGATAACAATCTAGTCGACTATAGACGTCAAGCAAAGCCTAACAAGCAAAATGAGAGTAAGAAAACTAAACCTAAAGGATCTTGTTACAATTGTGGTAAGCCGGGTCATTACAAGTCGGATCGTCCCTCGCTTAAGAAAGATAAGGCAAAAAGCAAAGCTCAAAAGAAGCAAACAAAAGGAAGAAGAGCCTATATCGCTTGGGAGAGTGATAGTGACTCATCTAGCAAAGAAAGCTCGAGTGATGAAGAGGAAACGGTCAACCTATGTCTCATGGCACATCAAAAGAAGAAAAATATTGTAAGTCATGAGAAATATAATAATGTTGATGTTATGTCTTATTTTGAATTAAAACATGCCTTTGATACTTTACATCATGAAGCTAAGGAAGCCTTTCAGCGCTTAGCTTCAAATAAAAAGATTTTCAAATACCTTGAGAAAAAAGTTTCCGATTCCAAAAAGGAAGTAGAAACTCTCAAGGAATCTATGATTGAAAGTATCAAAGACAAAGGCGAAGATGACAAGAGTTTTTGGTTTAGATGGGGAGGATGTGAAACTTGTCACATTTGGCAAAAAGAAGTTAAAACTATCAAAGCCAAATTAGAGAAGGCTTCACTACCCAAGATTACATATGCCATTGATTGATCACATTTCAAAAATAGTATGATAAATTCGTATCAACGATATACTTATGTGATAAAAGATCAATCGAGCAAATGTAATGAACATCCAAACTCAACATGTCTATATTGTTGCAAAATGGGTCATACCATTAGGAAATGTCGCTTTAGGAGATTTTTAATTCCCAAAGGAATTTTCAAATGGATTCCCAAGAGAAACCTTTGTTTCACTCACACACAAGGACCCAATGAAAATTGGATACCTATTTCCCTTGTTTAAATTTGTAGGTGGAATGTCTTGAGCCATCCGAGAGAAGATGGTTTCTAGATAGCAGATGCTCAAGACATATGACGGGTGACTTATCTTTATTTTATGACTTTGTGGCTAAGAAGAAAGGATTTGTGACCTATGGTGATAACAACAAGGGTGCAATACTCGGCAAAGGTAGTGTGGGTAATCCCTCTTCTACTACTATCTCAGACGTCCTTCTAGTTGAGGGCCTTAAACACAATCTTATTAGCATCAGTCAATTGTGCGACAAAGGATACTCGGTATCGTTTTCAAAAGAAATTTGCACAATTAGAAAAGATGATAAGGTAGATGATGTGTTCAAAGGCCTGAGGGTAAACAATGTATACATGCTTGACCTAAATGAGGTATCAATGACCGAGGCCAAATGTCTAGCCACTATGAGTGAAGACTCATGGCTTCGGCATAGACATCTGGCTCATGTTAAATTTGACTTGCTTAATAAAATCGTTTCAAAAGACCTAGTGGTTGGCCTACCCAAAATTAAGTTCTCCAAAGATCACTTGTGTGATGCGTGCCAAATGGGGAAGCAAACAAGGATCTCGTTTAAATCTAAAAACATTGTATCCACAACGAGACCTCTTGAACTTCTTCATATGGACCTTTTTGGACCATCTAGAATAAAAAGTCTAGGTGGTAACTATTATGGGTTTGTCATAGTAGATGATTTCTCTAGGTATTGTTGGACGATTTTCTTGGCAAACAAAAGTGACACTTTCTCCGCATTTGAAAAAATTGCCAAAATGTTTCAAAATGAGTTGAACACTAGCATTGTAACCATCTGAAGTGATCATGGGGGTGAGTTTGAAAATCATCTTTTTGAAGAGTTTTGTGGAAATCATGGCATTAATCATAACTTCTCCGCACCACGGACTCCACAACAAAATGGAGTGGTGGAATGTAAAAACCATGTTTTGGAAGAACTTGGAAGAATTGTGATTAATGAACATGGGCTTCCAAAATACTTTTGGGTCGATGCCATAAATACGGCTTGCTATGTTTTAAATAGGATCTTGATACGACCTATTCTAAACAAAACACCGTATGAACTCTTAAAAGGAAGAAAGCCAAACAAATCCCACTTTCACGTTTTTGGATGTAAATGCTTTGTTTTAAATAATGGAAAGGAAAACCTTGGTAAATTTGATGCAAAAGCGGATGAAGGTATCTTTCTAGGATACGCTCAATCTAGTAAAGCTTATAGAGTATACAACAAAAGGTTACATATTGTTGAAGAGTCCGTACATGTTTCTTTTGATGAGTCTTGTCTGAAAGTAGTCGGAAAAGGTAGTGTTCTTAATGGTGAAGGTATCTCAACTGAGAGTATACTTAACGATCCGGATGCTAAGCTTGATAAAGATAAAGATTGCCTCTCATCCGAGAATATTAAAGAGGAAGTGGATCAAGCACCTGAAGAGAAAGTGGAAGATCAACCAAGTGACAACAGTTATCTTCCCATTGACTGGAAATCTTCTAAGGACCATCCTATGGAGAACATTCTAGGATACATATCAAAAGGGGTAACAACACGGTCAAGGATAAGTAACTTTTGTTATTATTATTCTTTCGTCTCTCAAATTGAGCCTAAAAACTCCAAAGATGCATTAGTCGATGAGCATTGGTATTTAGCTATGCAAGAAGAGATGAACCAATTTAAGAGAAATGAGGTTTGGGACCTTGTACCTCCTCCGCGAGACCATCGAGTAATTGGCACTAAATGGGTGTTTAGTAACAAACTAGACGAAAACGGGATTATTACTCGCAACAAGGCCCATCTTGTTTCTCAAGGGTATAGGCAAGAGGAAGGGATCGATTATGAGGAGACTTATGCTCCGGTCGCCCGACTCGAAGCCATACGTTTGTTAAATACATTTGCATGTTCACAAAACTTTAAGATATATCAAATGGACATTAAGAGTGCTTTTCTAAATGGGTTTATTAATGAAGAAGTCTATGTATCTCAACATCTCGGTTTTGAAAACGTTGATTATCCTTATCATGTTTATAAACTTAAGCGTGCCTTGTACGGTCTTAAACAAGCTCCAAGAGCTTGGTACGAGCGGCTTAGTAATTTTTTGATCAATCAAGGTTTCTCAAGAGGGAAGGTAGATACCACTCTATTCATTAAAAGACATGAAAAGCATTCTATATTGGTTCAAGTGTATGTTGATGATATTATTTTTGGGTATACTAACATGACTCTTGTCAAGGAGTTTTCTAAGCTTATGCAGGGATAATTTTAGATGAGCATGATGGGTGAACTAAACTACTTTCTTGGACTCCAAATAAAGCAACTAAAGGAAGGCACATTTGTGAGTCAAACTAAGTATTGTCAAGAGCTTATCAAACGCTTTGACATGGCAATCCGGTTGATGTAAAAAGGTATAGAGGTATGATCGGTTCCCTACTTTACCTTACCGCTTCTCGTCCTAATATTATGTTTAGTGTTTGCATGTGTGCAAGATACCAATCATGTCCTAAGGAGTCTCACTTAAAAGCCGTTAAGCGCATACTTAGGTATCTTGTTGGTACAACTAAGTATGGCTTATGGTTCTCCAAAGGTAGTGATTGTTCTTTGGTTGGGTACTCCGATTCCGACTTTGTCGATTGCAAATTGGATAGGAAAAGAACTAGTGGTACATGTCATTTCTTCTCAAACTCCTTAGTGAGTTGGCATAACAAGAAACAAGTTTCCGTTGCTTTGTCAACCGCCAAGGCGGAATATGTGGCGGTCGGTAATTGTTGTGCTCAAATCTTATGGCTCAAACAACAATTACTTGACTTCAATGTCAAGCTTGATCATATTCCCATCTTTTGTGATAACACAAGTGCTATAAATTTAACCAAAAACCCGGTCTTGCTCTCTCGCACTAAACACATAGAAATTCGACACCATTTTCTTAGAGACCATGTGGAGAAAGGTGATGTAGTGTTTGAGCATGTTGAAAGCAAAAATCAACTTGCCGATATCTTTACAAAACCACTAGCTACCGAGCCCTTCTTTCACATTCGTAGGGAACTTGGTGTCCTTGATATATCAGATAGGTTGCAACTATGAGTAGTTGCATATGCTCTATTTATTATTATTATTATCTATGCTCTCATAAATGTGTTAAAGTGTGTATTCAAGATATGTGAGGGCATATTTCTCTATCTCCCATGTGTAAAGGTAATATCGTTTCAATCTTAGAATCTTCTTAAAATAATGCATCAATATGGTAAATTGCTACTTGTTCATAGTTATGTATGTGTTGTGCATATTTTGGAAGTCTCATGCATACATACTTTAAATTTAACAAATTTTGGAAAAATTCCAAAACTAGGTCGACCTACTCTTTCTATGAGTCGACCTATTAAAAGAATTTTTTTAAAAATTTAATGCTAATGCGTCGATGCAAGACCTGAATAGGTCGACGCATCGGTCGCAGCTTTTCCAAAATAGGTTAAATTAAAAAGGCTGAATGGCAAAATCATTTCCTCTTCTTTCTCTCTTGCGCCGTCGACTCACTCCAGCAAACCCTAAATTCCCAACCTTAAATTTCTATTAAAATCCTCTCAATCTTTCATCCATGGAATCACACAAGTCTTCAAGGAAGAGGCTTCACAAGGGAGACTCCTCTTCTCAACAACCTGAACCGGTAACTGCTCTTTCTCTTGCACCCAATGAACTAGTTGAATCTTACTCTTCTAAGTTTAGCAAGAGGAAGATAATTAAGCAATTTATGTTGTATAGTGGTACTCTACGTAGATTACATCTGCAAGAGATTAATGATTTGCTGGTTCATAAAAAATTGAGTACGTTTCTGGAATTGAGTCATGACTATAATGAAGATTTGGTTAGGATTTTCTATAATGGAATGGAAGGAACCTTCAGTGGAAGTTCGTTCAATTTTCAGATGGGCACTACTACGTATGCTATTACTAACAATACCTGGAAGCATGTCAGTTTATTTCCGCTAAGTGATGATGCGGTAACTATGACTGATACAAATGTGCTAACCCAATTTGATTACAATGTTGCCTTGAACAACATGTTGAGGCGCCCTTATGCTGATAATATTGGTCGGAGCAATCTGTTTCCAAGAACTGCCACTACAGGATTGCTGAAAATAGTTGATTGAATATTACAGTGGATCGTGGCACGAATTATCCGACCTAAGCAAGGTGGATACTCTCGTGTTAACCAACAAGAGGTATATTTGGTTTGGCTGATCAAGAGCAGGATTCAAGTGAATTGGCCTAATATCTTTGCAAAGAGGATATTTGAATTAAAATAATCTGGTAGAGGCACCACCCTTTTCTATGCCTCTTTCATCCAATGGGTGCTGAACAAGGGAAACATTGGGATTAATCATCTTCCCATGGTGACTATTCCAATTGACCAAGAGTTCACCAAGAAAACTCTGAACATGATGGGATTCTTCTACAATCATACCACAGGAACCTACCGAGCTGTGTTAAGGGGAAACAATGCGGACCTTAATCGAGGAAACAGTGATGACGAAGGCTGATATGGAAATTGAAGAAGGCGAAGAGCATGTGAGTGAATATGAAGATGAAGATGTGGGTGCTGATGAAGAAAGATCAAATGTTGCAAACTTGCTTGAGGCTATGCGCCTTCAACAAATTGAGAATCAAAACCTCATGAATGAGCGCCTTACTACCTTGACCTCTTGTGTCACTGAGCAAGGTGAACAATTTATAGCATATTCAACCATTCAAGAGCAAAGGTACAACACGCTATATGGGATGATTGATTCGCAAAGCAACCAATTCACTTCCTTCACAAACGCCTTCATGCAACACTATCCGTTTACTCAACCACTTCCATAATGATGATGCCTAGAGTCTTTTTCATGCATGAATCATTAGCATAATCCATGAACAATTTATATGTTTTGTGTAATTTATTTTATTTTATTGTCTGAACAATTCTTACCTCTAATGTGTGTTTGTGTAAGATTGAAACATTGAGCTATGTGCTCATGGTTTGTTTGGTATTTATGTTATTGTTTCCTTTTTATATTGTCTTTAGTATCGTTTTATGTGAATGAATGCTATTTGACCATGATTGCAAAAGGGTTTGATTGTGATCTAAATTGAATGATATAATACCCACCATATATGTATAACAATGCTTGTCTCATTTTGATGTTGTCAAAGGGGGAGAAGGTATTGGATTAGCCCAGACATTGTATAAAATATATGCACCAAGATAGGGGGAGAATGCAAAAGTGAAAAGGCATAGTGACAGGGGGGGAATTTGCTTAGTGCACTCGACAAAGTTTACAAGTTTTGCCATCATCAAAAAGGGGGAGTATGTGAGGGCAATGTATATTTTCATGATGTCAAAACATTGTGAATTTGAACAAATTAATGTAGAAACAAAGGAATCGAGTGGATGCCTTAAGGAAAGGCATTTTTGGCAAAATTCAGTCAACAGGTCGACTCACTGATGGTACAGGTCGACCTATTGGTAGAATTGAGCAAAATACTATGTTGGGGCAGAATGCGTCGATGCATAGCCTGTTCAGGTCGACACATGGAACATTAAGGAAATCTCGGGAATGCGCACGCCGACCCTACAGGTCGACGCATAGACATTTGAGGAAATATCGGGGTATGCGCACGCCGACCTCATAGGTCGACGCATGTGTCACGTTTGTTTCCAAAACAAGTGCAGAATTGCAATAGGTCGACCTACACAGATGGACAGGTCGACCTATCGCTAAATTTATTGGTTTTTTGCTGATTCTAAGTGGCTAATGAAAAGGGTGTGGTATATATTGTCTTTGATCATTCTCAAGCAAAATAACAAGAAACGTGGAAGATATACCCAAGCTTCTTCTCATCTTCAACCTTTCGCTTATTGATCAAAAATCACACATAATAATCTTTTTCGATCGTAGTAAGGAATGTGCGTTGATAAGGTTCGACGGTGGACTATTGTCTTGTTCGAGTGAAGATTGTTGAGGGTGTTTCTTGTATAAAACCTTAGGGTTTTTCCTTCTACATCAAGGGTTTGATTTGAAGGTTTTTGACGATTGCTTTACTTTGGATTCAATTCAGCTGAGCATAAGGAATTGAGGGATTGTAGATTCGCTCATCAAATTTGCTACAACCGGAGGATTGAAAAGGAAGGATCGGGGTCGTGATCGGTAGAGATCATTGACATTGACTTGGTTCTACTTGAATCAAGGGGAGGAAAGAATTGTATTCAATTTTACTGCATGTGTGTAGTTGGTGATTGGTAAACTCTTTCCTTATTAAACATTTTGCAATCAAAAAAAACTTTCCTAATTTCATTTGAAATTAGGGGAAGACGTACTCCTGCGAGGACGATAGAGGAACTGCCTAAACAAATATCGTGTTATTTATCGTCTTTAGTTTTATCTTTTCAATATTCGTTTTCGGTAAAAATTCATAGTTGAGCAAAAATTGAAGTTTGGTGAAAATCGCTCATCAAGTGTTTGATTAAAATTCCATATTCAATTTTTGGTCAATTTTTTGTGTGAAACAGTTTATTGTGAGTAAGTATCGCATAGTGTGTATATTAACTAATTGATAATTTCGTTGAAACAAGTAATTCCAATTCACCATTTTCATCAGGTTGTTAATTGTACATATCCGGTCCCCGATAAATTGATCGTTCAAGACGATAAGTTTGATTCCGGAGAATCACGTTTTCAAACGCTAAAATTTTCTTAAGTTGAAAAAGGTGGTCTATTCACCCCCCCTCTAGACCATCCCTATCGTCTAACACAAGATGTTCTGGAGATAAATAAGAAAAGTCGTAAACTCTGATGATCAGAAGAATACTATGATGATCAGAAGATCTATAACGTTACAATCGACAATGCAAGATCTTTTAGTAATGGTTGAAAATTAATTACAGCAGACAAAATCTTCATTTTTGGAAATAGCATTAATCAACATTCCAAAACAAGAAAATATGTCTCTCAACGGATCAAAAAGTTCACCCTATATAAAGAGGACATCGGTGAAGAAAAAGTATCCAATTCACGCACGAATTCAAGAGCTTTAAATCTTTTATCATTCTAGCTTATTCATATCTGTATAGTGTGCTTAAATTTATGTAAACATCACAGTTGTGATATAGCTTATTAGAAGCAAATCTTTAAACACACAAAGTTGTAATCGTATAAGTGTTACCTTGAGAAAACTAGATTGTGGTTGTTCTCGAGAAGACTTAAACAGTAGTTTAAGTGATATTGCAATCGTCGTTTTGATTAGTGGATTAAGACCTCGTAAGAGAGAGGCGAAATCACCTTAAAAGGGTGAAGTGGAGTAGTTTGAGTTCAAACGAACCAGGATAACCAAACGTGTCATAAGTTTTTAATTTGTTCAAAAACCCAATTCAACCCCCCTTATTGTGTTTTTTTGTTTCTTCACGCTTTTCGTCAACTGCTCATCTCCTCGCCAATGTTTAAGCCAATGTTTTAACTCCACGACGGTTCCCTCGGAAGAGTCGCAACACACGGACGGGCACGATCCTCGAATTCCTTCTTCCAATCAGAACTTACCCTTAAGTCATCACTCCCATGCTGAGAGCAACAACTTGGGGGGCTCATGTTCTGGACTGGTCTAATGGCCAGGCATGGTCCAATATGCTCCTGCCCCATGACAGCCCAATAGTCTTGACCCAACCACCTAAGGGCGGTAAGAATATCATTTCCCCTGCCCGACAGTCGGGCTCTTTCCCACTCTATGTCGAGGATAGCGTAATTCGCTGTCATCGACCAACTCGGCCTCCTCGCCAGGGACAAGACAGACGCCCTGCTCCCCGCTGACTAGTCGAGCAACCACGACTCTTAACCCCTTCTGTCGACCAGGAACACCTCTCTGTCCGACTAACGGCTAGTTTCGGTCAGCCTCCTAGGATTCCTTAATATGCTTAGAGAATCCTGACAGTCACACGTTTTGGGCCTAAATCCACAATCCAATCCAAAATGTGGACCAATGGCCAAGCACTGGGGAACAATATAAAAACCCTCTCATTTGAGAGTCGGGTAACACATACTTTAATCCTTGAAACACTCATGTATCTGTGCTCCTACTAACTTGCTCGTCGGAGTACCTTGCAGGTACACCCTCTCCTCCTCTTCATTAGCACCGTGCAGACGTCTCGGGCACACTTTCTGATTCCGGTCACCCTCCAGATTAATTATAAAAATAAGGAATTACACCTAATAATATATTTTACCTTACGCTTCTTGATCCTAACCTCGACGAGAATCCCTTGTTAATTGGACTGCTACTGAGTCCTATCCTTTTTCTCTAGATCCTCTAATTTCTAATTTCTAACTCAACTTTCTTCACAAAAGTACACCCTAACTGTTTGGTCAACCTATAAATTCTAACGGCCACTCTTTTATCTAGCACATCAGAAATCTCAACTAATAATGGAAAAAAGAGGGTACAACAGAGAAGAAGTGTCAGAAAAATGAAAATATATTCCCCATGGCTAGTGAGTTTCCAAACATGCATTTAGGAGGAAGCCTATATTGAAAAAATTTATATGATCCAAAAATTTATCAAATTCTTAGAAAAATGTCAATTAGAAAGATTCCAAACTACCGGCTAATATGCCAAAATTCATTGGCAATCCCAATCTTCCTATATTAACTTTCATTCATACATACCCTTTTTCCCAGAAGATCAATACAAAAATATTTGCTTAAAGCCACACTATAGTAACTTTCATCAACAACATATGCAAATAGCAGAGAACAAAAATCTATATGTGCATATATTCGATGTTCCAGGCATGAAACTTTAAACAGTGAGTACATACTACATACATATTCGTTGTCACAATTGTTGCACATTTTATCTCTGTTTGTTCCATTACTTTTCTTTGTACTTGTTCTGCATTTTAATATTCTCTTAAAGAAAATCCTCAACACTTAAACTATTTACCAATCTCATTTTCAATCCTTAAAGCATCCAAATATGATTTCCCTTCTAGCTTGCGAGACAGGTATCCATTAAAGAAATCAGCCACACCAATTGTTTTGTACACTGCAGGTCTTTCAACAGAAATAAGGCTTGGTGTCGGACCTATAACTCTGCTCATATTAAGCCTATGAAATGTAGCAATAGAGATCCTCTCCTTCTTTGGATTCACTATTGCTCGATGCTCGATGCTTCGGTAAATTCCATTCGTAATGACCTGCCAATAGATATAAAACATAAACGCTAAATTTAGTATCATACGAAAACATGTCTTGATTCGTGATATAAATATTGATTTGATAACTATGTAGTCATCAATTTTATGCCTATTATTATTACCTCTAACGTGTCTCCAATGTTGCAGACAAAAGCATTAGGGAGGGGTTGAATTGAAATCCACCGTCCATCTTTTTTTATTTGAAGACCTTCGATTTCATTCGCTTGGAGAAGAATGGTTAAGGCTCCAATATCGGAATGAGGATATATTCCAATAACATTTTCTGGTTGGGGACAAGGAGGGTAGAAATTCATCCTCATTCCTTGACAAACATCTTCGAATAACTCTACTAACTCGCCGGCTTTAATCTTAAGGGCTTTCTCTATAAGGCCAATTATTGTAACAGCTATGTTTTTCAGTTCTAAGCAATATATCTCTAGATGATCTCTGCAATGAAACAACAAAATTTGTTTTAATTAACTATAATGTTGAATCAAGCGAACTCAAACATAGAGAAATTGAAAAAACCTGAATGGTTGTGGAATGTTGGGAATTAGATGCGGATGCCTTGAGTCTAAAGGCAAAGTGTTGATATAGAACATGTCTGCCCAATCAAGCTTTTGTTCATTAGATACAACAAACAACTGACCAAACCCTTGTATATCATTTGGTGTTTGCCAAAATTTCTTCTTCTTCTCTTCCATTGGAACATTGAAAAATTGTTCAACACCTATCTTCATGTTTTCAACAAGTGAAGTGTTGACTCCATGGTTAATCAGCTGCAAGCAATTAATTTCCAAATGAATTCAGAAAAAAAATGATCCATGGAAATTAAACTAAACAAAAAACCAAATAAACCTGGAAGAAACCCCATTCTCTGCAAGCATGGTCGAGCTTTTCTAACTCGGTTGTATCATCGGACAACAATTTATGCAGGTCGATGATAGGAACTTGTGGTAAAGAATTTGTGTTAGATAGAATAATAGGGTCTTGATTTGATTGAACATATCGTTCTGGAACTTTTGTAATGGTTTGTTTTACTAACTCTTGAACAGAAGGAACCGAGAGGGAGGTTGCTTGCATAGCTATTTTGATGAATAATACTTGTTGAATGATTTAGTTCAATCCAGTCTCTTCAATGGATAACCACTGTATGTGTGGTCCGTCCACTTTGCAGTAATATAGCTGAATTTGTATCAGAATGTCGTTTTCGGTTTGAAGAGAGGAAATTGATTTCAGCTTACAAAAGAGGTAGGATTAGTCAGCTGATTGTTGGAAAAGTATTTTAAAAATGATTAAGTAGTTTTTTAACGACGGGAGAAATTATTGGGATAAATTGCGGCCTCTTTAAAATATTTAATTTGTTTTAATATATTTTAAAACCTAGTGACAAGAGAAAAAAAAACATGTTTTCAATAGTACAATTTTTTTTTTTTTTTTACAAAATGGCGGCGGCAGGGTGGAGCCGAAGGTCAGTGGACAACAGTGCGGTTGAGTCAAAGGCCCGTCTGCGGCGGCGGAGTATGTCTATCTGCAAATGAGGTCTTCGAAATCTAGCGGTCCGACAGGCCAATGGTTGGCATATTTTGTTGTTCAGACGGATCTCGGACTTTTCAAACTTGTTTGCGAATCTGTTCGTTAACGAGTCATATTTTGGGCTTGTTAAGGTTTTAGTAGTTATAATGTTATGGTTCTCTCTCGTTTGTTGTTAACACATGGTGCATAAGGTAGCAATCCTAATGAGAATCAAATGATAAAAATTCCTAGGATTATATTCTTGTAGTTTAATATCCTTTTGGAGTTATCAAAGAGATTTGAGAAACACTTTAATCATCTTGGATTTCTGTGATTCTTATATTGAGAATTATAGAGATTGATAAACAGTTGGGTAGAAAATAAGGTTTTAGTTTGGGAATTCCAAAGACTATTTTTTGTAACTCATATTTTAATATCTTGTAACAGTTTTGAAGTATAGTGAATTATAGAGTTGTCCTCTCTCCCATACGTAGATAAGTTTGATCGAATGGGATAAACAATTTTTTATGTGTTCTCACATGTTATATTTTTATTCCATTGAAATCATTTGGTTGTTTGTCATTGCTCATTCTCCCGCGCACCAAACTCTTAGTGTGTTTGGACTTTGAATTATTGTCAGTTTTTCACAACAAGTGGTGCCCATAGTGAGGCAAATGGGTTAATTTTACAAGTAAGCACCATGGGTTATAAATGAGGCATCGATAAATTTTCCAAAGACAAGACTTCAGATTATGGAAGGAGAAGATGTAAACCGTACTAATTCAACAATAGTGTGTAGAAGCATTGAAGGTAGAATCATTAATGCCTAACACAAGTTGAGAAGACCGAGATGATGGATAAGGTCAAAAGTGACATTAACATGTGTCTCATAAATAAAGTATTAAGGGAAGTCGCAAGAGAGAAAACCGCAACTAAGATGTGGATCAAGCTTGAATCATTATATACGACAAAGTTATTGTGTCACATATTATGTTTGAAACAACAACTTTTTTCTTCCTGTATGGTGGAGAATAAATCTATTGTGGAGAACTTGACAAAAATTCATAAGATCATTAATGATTTTCAAAATATTTAGGTGAAGATTGATGCTGAGGATATTGCTCTACTCTTGTTCAGCTCATTACCCATATCCTGTGAGCACTTCAACGATGTCTTTTGTTTGGTAAGATCAAAGAATTTATGAAAGTTGAAATATTTGAAGGTTGATTATAGTGGTAAAAGCTTAAGTGTCTTAAGAGGAAGGAGTGAGAGTATAGGAAACTAGAAAAGAAAAAGGTCTAGGTTAAAATCCTAGCCTAAGTCCAAGTCTCAGTTTTTTTATTAGTCAAAGTTTAAATGTTTCAATTGCCAAAAAACTTGTCACTTCAAGAAGGATTATCCTGAAGAAAGAGGGGTTGATTCTCTTCAGATTGCGATTTCCATAGATAAAGATGGTTATGAAATAGTTAGCACACTAGTAGTAACAAGTTTGGATATAGAGAATAGTTGGGTTATGGAATCAGGTTGCTCTTATGACATGTGTCTAAGAAAAAATATTTTGAAACTTTGGAGTTGAAAGAAGATGGATCCGTTCAATTGGAAAACAGTAAGGCTCGAAAATTTCATGGTACTCGTATAATCAGACTGAAAATGTTTGATTAATGTGAGTTCCTTCAACTTATTGTGAGGTATGTTCTTGATCTTAAGCGAAATTTATTGTCTATACGCGTGTTTAATGATCTAGAATATTGCATTAGAATTGAACTTTAGGTATAAACATTTTCATTGTGCATTGATAATGGCTAAAGGATCTAAAATGTGTGGGTTATATATTTTGGATGGTAAATTATTGGCCGTGTATCATTAGCTAGTTAATACTTTTTTGATAAATCTAAGTTGTGGAATTTGAGATTAGGACATGTAAAAGATATATAGTTAAAATTTCTAAAACAAGGTTTTATAAGGAGTGAGAATTAAATAAAATGTAATTATATGATAATTGCGTTTTAGGAAAACAACACATGGTGAAGTTTGAAAGTAGTATGCATGATTCTAGTAGACCTTTTGGGTATGTTCACTTAGATCTATGGGGTTATATAAGGGTGGAAATTCATGGGGGTGGATTATATTTCCGCTCTATTATTGATGATTTCTCTATAAGTATAAGTGTATACATTGAAAAGTAAAAGCGACGCCTTTGAATGGTTTAAATATTGGTATACTAGTAAATCAATTAGAAAATGGGCTAAATGTATTAAGAACTCACAATGACCTGAAGTTTGTTTCAGAGAAATTATGAGTTTTTATAGGAAACAATGAATTAAGAGGCATATAACTATTGCTCGCACACCTCAACAAAATGGCTTACTTCTCGTGTGATCTTTTGTAATAGATTTAAAGGTTGAAAGTTATACATGTAAAAAGCTTGGTGTAAGATTATTAGGTTGAATCTGTATAAAAGCTCAAAGTTGTTTGTAAGGTTGTTGAGTTAAACCCGTGTAAAAGCTCAAGATTTTTTATGTAAGGTTGTTAGGCCGATCCTGTGCTAAAGCTCAACGTTGTTTGTGTAAGGTTTCTAGGTTGATCATGTGCAAAAGCTCAAGTTGTTAGTGAAAGATTGTTGGGCTAAACTATGTAAAATTTCAAGTTGATATTAGTACAAATCTCAAGAGAAACTCTTGGAGACTAGAGTAGGTCATGTGCTTTAGGTCGAGCAGGGGTAATCTCGAAAGTGATATTTCTATCTCTATCTCTTTACATTTCTATCATTTACTTTATTATTTTGATTAATCTTTACTTATATATCTTCTCTAACATAAATCTTTTTCAAATTAAGCATTTTTCACAAAGTTTTTTGAAATTTGAATATCACAATTCACCCTAATTGTGTTTGAAGTCACTTGGTCAACAAGGGGCGTCATAACTCATGTTATAAGCTTAATCGTCTCAGGAGGTAGGGGTGAGTTCAAACGAATCACTAAACAAACCTCCATCTTTTAAAGGAAAAAATGAGAATCTTTATAAAGGGGGTGGTTATAAATCTGAATATTAATGATTTATTGTGTTTATATATGTGATTTTGTAAATGGAATTATACTTGAATCATCATGATTAAACCTGTAAAAATTTCAACCACTGATGAATGTCTGGATGTTAAGATCATGAATGTGATTTTTGTGAAATTGTTGATGAGTTTCTATGAATCATGATGAATATAGATCTTATACTATGTTTATCTTATGTGATAACATGATTAACTGATAAATTGGTGCGTTGTGTTAATTAATTATGAAATCATGAGAAATAGTGAATTAAACAGGTAATTTGAAGAAAATAAGATGTAATAACAATAGAAAGTTGTATTGTAATGTTGGATCCTATAAATAAGTTGTTTCTCATGTTAGGGAGTGTTTGGGTGGAGTTCAAGAATAAGTGATTATTATCGTTCTTGTGATAATCTTATTTTTGGAAAATTGCATTATGTCAATCAATTGCAGCCTTGAGACAATCAATTGACTTTCCTTTTTGGCCATCATGCAATCGATTAATTAAAGGAATCGAATCGATTGTTCTCAATCCATAAGTCACTTTTGAGAGAAAAAGAGAGTTCATGGTTTTGGGAACAATCGATTGACACCATATGTCAATCGATTATAGCATGTCAAAAATGCGGGAAAAAATAGATTTAGAGGGAGAACAATCAATTGGTTGTTCCTTTCAATCAGTGGCACCCTTGGGATTTTTAGTCAAATACTGTTTTGATCATGATTGGAGATTCGTGTCTTCGTCTGAGGCAGAGTTGGAGGTGTTGGAAATTTAATGCGAATTACCATCAAATGGAAATGTTTTTAGGAGCTGAATGTATTGTGATAACACGATTGATAGTGTATGATTATTCATAATTTTTTTTTAACTGAACCATGTTCAATTTCCCAATGTTTTATACCATAACTTTTGATCTGTATGACCAAATGATATGTCGCTCGAAGTTTCAGAAAGATAATGCTCAGAGATACATCATGGCAGCGCTTTGTGAAATATTAGAGAGGTAGTCATGTGCCTATTTTAGGGATCTTTGTGATGAATTGGATGATCGTTTAACTAATTGTTGTGTTATTCCAATGATGTGTTGATGTTATAATGAATTAGCATGATTGGATACTTGTGAATATGCAATTTTTTAGTTGTTTATATTGGTTCTATTTTTCAATTGTCGTAACATTGATTTAATGATTATGTATGGTGATTGATGTCATATATAATGATGTTATGTGCATGGTGATTATTTGTGTGAATCTTTTGGTGATAATGTAGGTTGTTGAGAGTCATGCATCATGGTGTACGGACTTCAGTCCGGTTTTGGTGAGCCTTGATCCTATGATGGGGATCGAGTGCGAGTAGCCAATTCCATTTTGGGATTAGTGAAGTGTTGTTATATGGTAGTTAGCGGAAATTTGTGATGTGCTCTGGTTTCAAGAGGGAATATAATTCTATGGTGGGGATCAAGGAGAGAGATTAACCTGAGTGTTCTTAAACGATACCGCGTGCATATTGAGTCATTTCTAGAGTACATTGCATACATACATACATACATACATACATACATATGTGGTTGATTATTCATGATGTTGATGATTGGTTGATAATATGTGTATGTTGTTGTGAATAAGTGTGAGAACATGTTATTGTTGATTGTGTAATGAACGTGTGCTTGTTGTATATTTTTCAACCTTAGCATTCTTTACACTGTTTATATTGAATGTTGTTTATCACCCATTTGTTTTGGTGTTGACCACCATCGACAACTTGTAGATACTCAAGAGTAAAGTTTGTTGTTGTAAGTAGAAGTTAGCTCCCGGAGTTACTTCATTTAGTTTTATTGTTGTTTAGAAGTCTTGTTTTGATCCTGCAACATTGGGGTTGTGAACATTTGTTTGCTTGAATTGTTTTATTCGGTTTTATGTTGAAGTTGTTAAGAATTGAATATGATAACTCATTATTTTGATTATAATTTGAAGCTTGAGACTAAGGGTCTAAGTTGAAATGTTTTATTATTTGAAATAATATCGATACCGCCACAGTGATGCCCGAAGTGATGGTGAGCGTGCGATGACAGGTGTTGTCTGTTGTTGATATTTTCTTCTACGTGTTTGTTAAATGTTTCGTACTATTAAAGGATTATCATTGGTGACACTTTAGATTTTCGTGTAATGCTTAATATATAAGTTTTGAGGTCTAGGATGTTACGCCATTCTTATCTTTTAACTATCCTGGTAGCATTGCTTCTTTACATTTTCTTGTCGCACATACCTTCAGCAGGAAAAGTTGGATTTTCCACCCTCAATGAAACCTTCTCACTATGGAATGAACGGAAAAGAGTGGAAGTATAGAGGTTACGGCGCCTCGTTCAGTCCCCATGGTGAAAGGACGATGAGGTGGATAAAATAAATGATAAGTGTGGCCCATGTTAGTTTTATCGGGCCCCATAGTGGCTGCTAATTGTACTTGCTAAAAAATTACAATGAGTAACAACCTCTTGTTGTGTATTGATGTCTAAGTGTTTTACGGTATTTGGGTGATACATATGACTAGCTGAAGCAGAATGGTGAGAATTTTTCTATATAATATCTGAAATAATTGTCCCCTTCATCCCTAAGGATGGGGTATTTATTAAGACTCGTGGGCTTGGTCTAGAGAATGTTTCTCTCAACCTCTTTCCAAAGACGTAGGGAGGAAGGAATTCAATCTCCCTAAATTTAAGCAAGGCGATAATCTTCCTTTGACTGACCCTGAGCCAGTTGCTATCATAACACATCATTCCCTCATTCAAAGACTAAGTGGAACATGAGTGTTTGTTCAAATCGACCAGTCAAAGTGGGTGAGCGTTGGTCTTATCCATGTGGTCTACTGTTCCATTTCAGGAGATCTATCGCCATTTGCTAGGTAGGCGACCATTAGCGAAACGTTGGGCGGTCTTGGCCTCTAGTTGTGAACTCGCCTAACGCCTATGTATTTGGGTTGTATTTCCTTGCTTAAGAGTACATCTTACTAGGCTTAGTCAAATTATCTAAGTACAAGATCGAATGGCTAAAAATTTTATAAAAAAAAATATATTTATGGTAAACATTCAACAATATTGTCTAAACTTATACGTTTAACGTTAAAAGTCAATAGAATGAACTCATTTAACTAACATTGTTTTATATAAGAGATCAAATTGTAATGTTTATTAAATAAGAGATGAACTTGAAGCAAAGAATCTTATTAATTAAAGTTGTTAAGTCTTTTTAAAAAAAATTAGAGCCAAAATTAAGGTTCTTTTGGTAATTGTATATTTTTATTTTATTAGTCAAAATTAAGGTTGTTTTAGTAATTGTATATTTTTTATTTGATTTGATTTTATTAGTTATTTATTAAAAATAAATTTTCTTCGACTAACTCTTAAGTTTCTCCCACTAACTTTATATTATTTAATTATTATTTTAGTAATTTTATATTCATTTTAATTTTACTTTATTAGTTATTTCTAAAACTAATTTTTATTACTAACCAAAATTATTTATTTTTAATTATCTAGTAAATTTAAGTAGTTAATCTTATTAATTAAAGTTGTTAAGTCTCTTTAAAAAAACTAGTACTTCTACCCGTGCGATGCACGGGACAAATTGTGGATATATATTGTATTTTTATGTAAAAATATAAATGTATGAAAATAACAAAAAGGTACATTCCACTGATACAATAAGAACATGAAACATAAATTATCCTTCTCTGACTTTCCCTGCAATTGAACAAAAATAGAGTAAATTAATCTTTGAAACTTGAAAGCAAAAAGAATAAATATAAAAGAGAATGTAAAACTTTTTATAGCATTGATAATGACATATAACCTAATTCATTATGCATATGTTGAAAGTGAATTAAAATAGCAATTTAAACAAACTTACACAATATGTGTGTAATGTGCGGCAGAACCTTTCTAATTTGTAATTGGCACTATTCACCTATTTTTAAAAAAGGAAACATCCCACAAATTAATGAAATCATATATTTATTTATATATTTAAATATTGAGATATAAAAGTATTGAAGTAAAAAAAATTCTAACCATCCGAAAATCATTCGATAGCATAATCAACCAATGGACTAAACCTGCGAATGAAAATTAACTCTATAAAGTAATTTGTTAAATAAAAAAAGAAATCAAATTTAATAATAATGTAGCATGGAATAGGTAACTTACGTTTACGTTATTCATATTTTGAAATACCTCCTTATAAACAACGTTTGAAGTCTTATTAGTGGCATTGGCATCATCGTCAATGATAAGAAGTTTTAAACCAGCTCGTGAAGTAACTCTAGAAACTGCAACATATATTCAGATTTTCAATTGTTATTCACCAACCACAACAATACATCACCCAACATAACACTGAAATCCATTCAATCATGTTATGACAAAAATGCATATGAACCGGCTGACACTATGCATGTGGTACCAATAAGCCGTGGAATTAATCCACCTGACGGATCTAAACGTCACCGAGATACGGCCTCACCGGCACAAATTCCACACAATGGGAATTATGCCCACCATTGATCCAAACATCACCGGGATCCATCACCAAAATGATTTATGAATGAATTCACACATATAACATACTTTTAACATCACTGATCCGATGCACCGCATCGTCTCACCATAATCCATCATTATCATCACCAACAAGTATGCACATGCTTACACAATCATTCGATCATTCACATATTTGACACAATAGCAATAACCACAATTCATCCATCACTACACCAATACATTACCATACTCACAAAGTCATATATATATATATATGCACAACGTTTTCATTTTACCAAAGCAATTAAATTGGGTTTTAAAAATAGAGTCGGGCCACTGAACATCTCACCAAATCATCATGGAAAATATTTAATTAGCTTTGCAACACCCAAAACGGAACCAAAGAAAGATACACAGATCAAAAGATACGTTGTTTCAAAATTCAGAAATTTTTTGCAAAGCAGGGTCCGCTTAGCGACCCTCCAGTGCGCTTATGGAATCAATTTTCCAATAACCCCGCTTCAAGCGGTTAAAAACAGTAGCTAACCATGTTGGGACCTCCGTTTAGCGGGCTAGGTCCGCTTAGCGAGCTCAATTAATTTTTGAAAAACAAACAACATCTGTTTAGCGAGCCTGAGGCCGCTTAGCGGACGTGCAATTATGCATAATTTCACCTCTATGACAGACCTGCGATTCCACCCATCCTTCACCCAAAATCCCTTCTAAACGTCGATTAAAGGAATAACATCATCATATACACCATCACACATCATCGAACATCAATAAAAACGTATTTTCAATCAATAGTTCATGCAATTTCATCAATTACCCTAAACTATGACATTCCCAAACTTAGCAATCCCAACCCCAATATATCCAATTGAATCAAACTATATCTTAATGAATTATGTCACCTATAATCACATAATAGATATTAACCGGAAGAGTCCCCCCTTGTCGTGGTTCAAAATCCTTGAAGTCCCTATTCCTCTTCTTCTCCTTTCTGTGTTCTTTCACGTGCTTTGAAACTCTTTCTGACTCTTTTATCTCTCTATTTCTCAAATCCCTTTATTTTATTGGAAAATAGAATAAACTTAGTAAGCCTCACACTTAGCACCCCCTTCTTTACTAGACACCACCTCAAGCCCACTCATAATTTTCTAAATTTCCAATTAACAAACTAATTACTTCCAAATATTTAATCTAAACCATAATTAAATTAAAAAGGAGAATATGGGGTGTTACAATAGATCCTGTAGATGTAGGAATGGCCTGAGAATTAGGCATAGTGGTCGAAGCATTGGTCGAACTTACAACGACCGTGCCTGACCCTTATGGAGGATTTTGTCCTCCTTGACCGTTGGCAACATTAGCCATTTTCCTGTTATATTTTTTCTTAGGTATTGGTTGTGAATTGTTAGTAGTTTTACCACTCCTAAGGTTCATATAATGTCTTGGTATATTCTAAACTAAAAAGAACAAACAAATATAAATGAAACTTATTAACTTTTAAACTTTCGACACTGGCCCCACCAGGTGTGCCAATTTTTTTACCAGTAATTTTTGATAAACAAGTACAACCGCTAGTCTTCCAAACCGTTTAATTTGGTAACTTACAGGATCGACTAGATTGATCCTAGGACATGTGTCTCAAAGTTTTAGTATTCTCTAAATTCATTTCATAAGTGGTCATGTTTTTTATTTATGAATAAGAATAAGAATCTTCTATAAAGAAACTAAATATTGTCCAAGAATTTAGAAGAAGTTTTTGACTATAAAGTGTTGTGAAAGATGTAAAGTTGAATCTAAAAAGGAGTGTCAATATTGTAGATTATAATAAAGTAAAGGTTTTGACAAAAATGTAAAAAGTCTGACTGAAAATAAAGGAAAGTAAATGGCGAAAGACTGGAAATTTATGAAACTAAATAACTTTAAAGTAAAGAAAAAAAATGGTGTTTTCATACATACATGATCAACTGACTCTTTTCTCTCGCTCCGGTACTTCGAGTATTTGAGTGATTTTTGTATACAATATGAAAAACACACACAATCTTAAAACCTAAGATTCTTATTTGTAATGATTCGACCCTAACGGTCTCTACATAGATGAGTGCCACGGTCGATATTTCAAACGAAAGGATCTTCAAATGATACCACGTGTTCTTCTGGCGAACAGACGTAAGTTCAAATTTCAAACTCTTTCCGCTCGAAGCCCTTTTTGAAATTATCCAACGTAGTTGTCAAAGCATACTTCTCCACATTCAAGATTCTTCATTTTACACATTTGAAGTTGTATCTACTTCAACGTATCAAGTCTTTATAAGAGTAACCATAAAATATAAATAGCTTCTATGAAGCCATATTTTAAGTTATTTTAGAATATAATGTTCTTAAATCTTGGTCGAAATTTCCAGCTAACAGAATGCAATTGGTTTTGAAAAGATTGTAGATAATACATTGTATATAGAGGATGAGGTAAAGAAAAGCTTAGGCCACTTATATGGCACAACTAATGCTATAGGACTTGGTAATTAGTCATGCATAGGAGGCTGGATCCTTAAGGAATCACATATGTGCTTACTCTATTTTTGAATTAATATATTGCAATTTGAATAAAAAAAATTAATATCATATTAAAAATAGAATATATTTTTTTATTTTCATTAAAAACAATATATATCATTATTCAAAATAGTATATGTTTTTTTATTCAAAATATAATATTTTTTTATTAAAAGTATGAATATATTTTTATTTATATTATATTGTTATTAAATATATAATAAATATTATAATATATAGTAAAAGCAGTATATTATATATTTATTAAAAACAATAAATTATATGCTTATTAAAAATAATATAATGTTAAAACTGATTAAATTATATGTTTACTAAAAACATTATATTATATTTTTATTATAAATAGTGTAACATGTTTACTAAAAGTATAATTATATTTTTAGTTTTTTATTTTTATTCAAATCACTCTATATATTCATTTAAATTATAATATATATTAAAATCAGTGTAAATAAAATATAATTAACAACATAATATATTATATAATGTTTTAGAAAAACATAATAATCATTTTTCTTTTGCAGTGTGTTTTAAATAAAATTTATTTATTATAGGTTAATGCAGATAAAAGAAAACGTTCAAAATATTGCCACAAAGATGAGTTTTTGTGTGTGTTTAAAATTAGAAGCGAAAATATTTTGAACATCTTCCATAAATATATGACCAATAAAATCAAAGTAATGCCACATAAATGAGTTGTCCATTTATGATATTTTTTAATCTTCCTTAGTCAACTATACCAAGTAGTTATATTTAAAATATATTTAAATATCTTCAACGAATTAATGATATAAATACGAAAATATATATTAATGATATAATATATTAGGTATATAAAAGTAGGATATATTTATTTTTTATTTTTAAAAATAGAATATATATATATTTTTATTAATAAGAAAAAGTATTTTATATATTATCAAAAACAGAATATAATATAATTTTCATTCAAAAAAAAATATTTTTATTCAAAAGAGTATTTTTTTTAATCAAAACAATACATTATAAAATATATATGTTTATTAAAAACAGTATAATTTGTTAGGAAAAATGAGTATATAATATATTTATTAAAAAAGTATATTAATTTTTATTAAAAATCCAAATATATTTTATTTATATTATATTATTAATAAAAATATAAAATATAATAAAAGTAGTATAATATATATTTATTAAAAACAATAATATTATATGTTTATTAAAAAAGAATATAATGTTAAAAACAAATTATATTATATGTTTACTAAAAATATTACATTATATTTTTATTAAAAATAGTGTAAGATGATATTAAAAGTAGAATTATGTTTTTTGTTTTTTGTTTTTATTCAAGTCATTTTATATTTTTATTTATATTATAATATATATTAAAAACAGTGTAGACAAAATATAATTAACAACATAAATATATTATATATTATTTTTAAAAAAAACATAATTGTAATTTTCCATTTGCAGTGTGTATGTTTTAAATTAAATTTATTGATATTAGGCTAATGCAGATGAAAGGAAATCACTACAAGAAATAGTTGAATTTGCTAGGGAATTTAGCTAGGGGCAAAACACTTCACAAAAAATTAAGGTTGCTTGGGGTAAAGCCCCTCGCAAAGTGCAATTCAGAAAAACAGAAAGAAAAAAAATTAGCTTGGGGTAACCCCTCGCAAACTAGGAAGAGGGAAAATTTAAATTTTGAAAAAAGCTTTTTCCGAGGGGCAACCCCTGGCAAATGGAAATGGCACTAAAAAGTCAAATCTGAGATGCATTTTGGCAAAGATTAGCGAGGGGCCACTCCTCCCAAAAAACCCCTAGGACATTAGCGAGGGGACAACCCACATAAAATGACCCACTCCTGCTCTTGCAGACTGCGCGTGCCAGTTTGTGTTTCCCATGTAACTTTTTAGCGAGGGGCTGCCCCACGCAGCAGTTGACCGTTTCATTAGCGAGGGATTACCCCTCGGAAACATCCATAACATTATTAATACGCACAATGTAACACCCTTCTAAACCCCCGCGGAAAATATGATAAAGATCAGAGTAATCATACAACAAGGATGTTACAATTAATAAAATAAAGAAAACTCCAAGTCGTCTGTCATGCTTTATTAGGAATAATCCAAAAATATCAAAACACATATTCAGCACAGCGGAAACTCATTCAACAGTGTTATAAAACATCACCAACAAAATCAACGATACGTAATCCAAAAACGGAAAAATAGCGTATCACAAGTAACTCTAAAACTATCGTTCCCAGTGTTACAAATCAGAGCATGACTCGACACGAACTACGGACTAGCCTACGAGCTATCCTCACCCAATCAAGATGCCGCTACTCCTTAATCTGAAAATGTCAACATGTAAGGGTGAGTTTCATTCGAATTAATAAGCATTATACAGTCATAAGTAATAAAATATCATAGCAATTATCATCCACCCAACCATACATGTATTCGGATTTACTACAAACAAGCAAGCATCAATTCACACGTATCACCTACCACATTACACAATCATTTAGTTATATCATGCTATAATGCACATGAATGGACTGACACTATGCATGTGGTACCATACATGGGCTAAACCCATCCAACTGATCTTTTCATCACCAAGATGCAGTCCAACCGGCACAAATTCCTCACAATGGGAATTATGCCCACCATTTTGATCCACAACGTCACCGGGATCCATCACCAAAAATGTATGCGAATGAATGCAACGTATAACATGCTTACAACATCACTGATCGGTAAAATAGCAAGTGTACTATTTTGCCTCTGTAGTAATAAAGGGAAAAATCCCCGAATATCGATCTCAAGGACTGCGTGATATTATAGAGTTATTAGGAATTCAATTAAACAAAAAGCCTTGGGGGTTTTGGTTTTTATAATGATGAATTAAATTGCAAATAAACTTAAAAGGGATGATTTAGCCAAATATGAGTAACATGCCAGGGTAGGTGTGTGCATTAACATATGTAACAACTCTGAATCCTTATTCCAATAACAAAATCCAACTTATCAATTACCGGTTCTTAAGGGTAGTTGCCCCTAAGTCCTTAGGGGGCAAACCTTTGAACATTCAATCCTAATCCCAAAGTCCTCTGAAATTAGTGATGAAATCAAGTATTATAATTATCAAGAATAATCCGGTTGCTATAGGGTATCCCTAGTCCTAGGTGATATCTACTATAGTATAATGGTATAAAAACCGTAACAATGGAGGTCAATCCTAATTGCCAGTCATAAATCAATCCAGTTGGTCCGACGAGGAAAGCAGTAAAAACATTATACCATTAAATTGAACATGAAAGGAAAATACGTTATTGAAATTCGGAATTCAAAATCATCACAAATGTTAATCAGGGACACCCCCCTAGCATTGGGGGGTTTAGCTACTCATATCATCCAAAGAAATTACAAAGGTATTAAATAAAGACATTACAATGGAGATGATGAACTTTGATCTTCAATGGCTTCCGCTCATGAGAGTTCTCTGTTCTTCTCCAATTGCATAGGCTTCTCTTCTCAATCCCTCAATTCTTCGTGTGGCAAAAAGATCCCTAATTCATCTTGAAAACTCTCCTAAATAGTGCAGACTCACTTAAGTTGGTTGGAAATCCCAAAAATACCCCTACAGGCCATCCACTGAGTTAAATAATAAAAATCACTGAAATCAGCGTCATCACCCAACACGGGCCGTGTTGTGCAACACGGTCACCCGTGTTGGCTCCCTGTCATTATTATTTTCTTTGTTTGGTCCCAGGAGGTGCAACACGGGCCGTGTTGTGCAACACGGGCACCCGTGTTGCTTCACTGATTTTCCTTTCTCTCAAACTTCATTCCCTGCTCATTTCCTGACACGGCCCGTGTTGAGCAACACGGCCACCCGTGTCAGGCCTCCTGTAGCATGTTTTTGAGATTCCTTCGAAACTCCGAGTTTTGCACTGATTTACTCCGATTTCTCCATAGCAGTCTGAAAACATTAAAACACACAACCAAAGCATAAAATGACGAATAAAGAAATAAAACACTCAATAACATAACTTAAAAATACTTAAAAACAACGGTAAATATATGTGTGAAAACCACTGATCAATCACCGATCTGATGTATTACATCGTCTCATTATCAATCACCAATGCATCACCAATAAGCATGCATATGTTTCAGCACTCATTCAAGTATATCACACATATTCATGTAAGACATCACCCAATAAATAATCTAAGCAAAATATAAAACTCGGACCCACGTCCATTTCACTCATTCATCATATAGGCTATTAAATCAGCTTCGCAATGCCCCAAACGGCACATAAATCAGACACTCGGATCAAAAGTTATGGGTTTTCCAAATAAAAACAATTTTTCAAAAACACACAGTGGAACCCGGTTCCTCCCTATGTGGAACCCGGTTCCTGGCTGCGTCCCAAAACTCGTCTCTGATTTTTACTATAGGGAACCGGATTGTCGCTAGCTGGGAACCGGTTCCCAGCAACCCAGAATTCCCACGCCTCTGTTTTTATAAGGGGAACCCGGTTCCTCCCACACAGGAACCGGTTCCTACGTACCTGCAACAGCAATTTCATAATTTTTGACAACAAAACACTTTTCCCCATTCAACCACTTCGTCCCCAAACGAATATCACATACAAACAACACTAAATTGCACATTATAACACAACTCAAACAAGTTTTAAACATCAATTAACAACATATATCATGGTTATTATCAAAATCATACAAAACTATGAAGGTTCATCAAAACCTAGCAAAATCCCCAAAACCCGACACATCCGATTGAA